>NW_026286682.1:0-6935 GCF_023373465.1 Oncorhynchus keta | reverse complement strand
TTCCTATTTGTCAACATGTCACTATTTGTTCAATAAAACCATGTAATGCACATCATTTTCAAAGGGTGCTGGGACAAAACACATCAATCAAATCAAATGCAATTTTATTTGTCACATGCGCCAAATACAACGGGTGTAGAAACGCTTACTTACGATCCAGAGGAAAACAAGTGGAATAAAATAAACACAATGGAGATATATACAGGAGTACCAGTACCAGATCAATGTGGGGCTATATACAGGAGTACCAGTACCAGATCAATGTGGAGCTATATACAGGGTACCAGTACCAGATCAATGTGGAGCTATATACAGGAGTACCAGTACCAGATCAACGTGGAGATATATACAGGAAGTACCAGTACCAGATCAATGTGGAGCATATATACAGGGAGTACCAGTACCAGATCAATGTGGAGCTATATGCAGGGTACCAGTACCAGATCAATGTGGAGCTATATACAGGAGTACCAGTACCAGATCAATGTGAAGATATATACAGGAGTACCAGTACCAGATCAATGTGGAGATATATACAGGGAAGTACCAGTACCAGATCAATGTGGAGCTATATACAGGGAGTACCAGTACCAGATCAGTGTGGAGATATATGCAGGAGTACCAGTACCAGATCAATGTGGAGCTATATACAGGGAGTACCAGTACCAGATCAGTGTGGAGATATATACAGGGAGTACCAGTACCAGATGTGGAGATATATACAGGGAGTACCAGTACCAGATCAATGTGGAGCTATATACAGGGAGTACCAGATCAGTGTGGAGATATATACAGGGAGTACCAGTACCAGATCAATGGGGAGCTATATACAGGGAGTACCAGATCAGTGTGGAGATATATACAGGGAGTACCAGTACCAGATCAATGTGGAGTTATATACAGGGAGTACCAATACCAGATCAATGTGGAGCTATATACAAGGAGTACCAGTACCAGATCAGTGTGGAGATATATACAGGGAGTACCAGTACCAGATCAATGTGGAGCTATATACAGGGAGTACCAGATCAGTGTGGAGATATATACAGGAGTACCAGTACCAGATCAATGTGGGAGCTATATACAGGGAGTACCAGGATCAATGTGGAGATATATACAGGAAGTACCAGTACCAGATCAATGTGAGAATATATACAGGAAGTACCAGACCAGTCAATGTGGAGCTATATACAGGAGTACCAGTACCAGATCAATGTGGAGCTATATACAGGGAGTACCAGTACCAGATCAATGTGGAGCTATATACAGGGAGTACCAGTACCAGATCGGTGTGGAGATATATGCAGGGAGTACCAGTACCAGATCAATGTGGGAGCTATATACACAGGAAGTACCAGTACCAGATCAATGTGGAGATATATACAGGAAGTACCAGTACCAGATCTATATACAATGTCAGTTCCAGGGTCAGTGCCAGGATCAGCAGCTATATACAATGTCAGTCCCAGGGTCAGTGCCAGGTTCAGCTGCTATATACAATGTCAGTCCCAGGGTCGGTGCCAGGATCAGCAGCTATATACAATGTCAGTTCCAGGGTCAGTGCCAGGATCAGCAGCTATATACAATGTCAGTCCCAGGGTCAGTCAGGATCAGCAGCTATATACAATGTCAGAGGGTCAGTGCAGCTGCTATATACAATGTCAGTCCCAGGGTCAGTGCCAGGATCAGCAGCTATATACAATGTCAGTTCCAGGGTCAGTGCCAGGATCAGCAGCTATATACAATGTCAGTTCCAGGGTCAGTGCCAGGATCAGCAGCTATATACAATGTCAGTTCCAGGGTCAGTGCCAGGATCAGCAGCTATATACAATGTCAGTTCCAGGGTCAGTGCCAGGATCAGCAGCTATATCCAATGTCAGTTCCAGGGTCAGTGCCAGGATCAGCAGCTATATACAATGTCAGTTCCAGGGTCAGTGCCAGGATCAGCAGCTATATACAATGTCAGTTCCAGGGTCAGTGCCAGGATCAGCAGCTATATACAATGTCAGTTCCAGGGTCAGTGCCAGGATCAGCAGCTATATACAATGTCAGTCCCAGGGTCAGTGCCAGGTTCAGCTGCTATATACAATGTCAGTTCCAGGGTCGGTGCCAGGATCAGCAGCTATATACAATGTCAGTTCCAGGGTCAGTGCCAGGATCAGCAGCTATATACAATGTCAGTCCCAGGGTCAGTGCCAGGATCAGCAGCTATATACAATGTCAGTTCCAGGGTCAGTGCCAGGATCAGCAGCTATATACAATGTAAGTTCCAGGGTCAGTGCCAGGATCAGCAGCTATATACAATGTCAGTTCCAGGGTCAGTGCCAATACCATATTTACATGGGTCTCCCGGTTACGGGCGGCTGTGACACAGCCTGTAATATTATACACAGCCTGTATATTTACTGGAGTGGTAGGGATAGTACTGTATGTATAGGGATAGGGTGACTAGGCATCAGGATATATGATAAACAGAATAGCAGCAGCATATATGATGATTGTATGAGAGTGTGTGTGCATGTGTAGAGTCAGTATGAATGTGTGTATGGGTTATTTGTGTGTGAGCAAATTAACTGTGTGTTTGTTTGTTACAGCCTGAATTAAAATTATGTTTTTTTCTTCTCACCCTCCACACAATACCCCTTAATGACAAAGTGAAACATGTTTGTTTTTTATTTTAGCTAATTTATTGAAAATGAAACACATAGATATCTCATTTACGTAAGTACTCATACCCCTCAGTTAGAATCACCTTCACAGCGAATACAGCTGTGAGACTTTCTGGGTAAGTTTCTAAGAGCTTTGCACACCTGGATAGTATAATATTTGCACATTACACTTCAAGCTCTGACAAATTGGTTGTTGATCATTGCCACCATTTTCAAGTCTTGCCCTAGATTTTCAAGCAGATTTAATTCAAAACTGTAACTCTGCCTCTCAGGAACATTCTACTTTTTCTTAGTAAGCAACTCAAATGAAATCCAATTTTGAGGGGATAGTTCAGAGCGACATTCATTCATGTTGCTGTAGAATAGATGTTTCGCGGTTGTTTCTTAGCGTTCAATGATACAGAATTCCTAGCTGCAGACTAGTAATTAATATCAAAGACTTGTTCTTATTCTGTCGGTATCGATAGTCTAAGAGTTTAACCACGTGGTATGGTTAAAAGATTCAGCAATGGTCTGCAACCTTTGTCCTCTCGTAATGCAGAAAAACATGGTCTGTTGAGAACTTCTCAAAGTTGTTTTATTTGGAATTGCAGAAAGGGCCTGTCTCCAGGATGCCCGACCCTAACTGGTGTCACGACTCTCTTCGACGTCACCGTCTTTAGCCATCATTGATCCATTTTCATTTTCCATTGGTTTTGTCTTGTCTTCCCACACACCTGTTTTCAATCCCATTCATTACCTGTTGTGTATTTAACCTCTGTTTCCCCCTCATGTCTTTGTCAGATTGTTTTATTTGTCAGTGTTGTTTATTTGTTGTGTTGGTGTTGACGGGTCCTCGTACCCATGTTTGTTCGTGTCTGTACTTTTAGTGTTATGGAGCATGTTCCGTGGACATTTATTAAAAATGACTCCATTTACACTCCATTTTGACTCTCCTGAGACTGACTTCCCTGCCACCTATACACACGGCGCTGACAACTGGGCTCATGGGCGGTCCTCTGATTTAGTTCAACTCAAAAGGGAATGGGAGTTTCCTTCATTTCATTAAACAGTCCAAAATCACATTACACAATTTTACAAACAGTATCATCCTCACTCATTCATCTTATAGAACAATTAGATGTAAACCTCATATCTGAGGCTATTATATAAACAACGTTATGGTAATGTAGCCGCACCCGTCTCCCATGAGCCTCACCAAAATGTAACAAACGGACCAGTTCGTAGCTGGTTCTTCACCAATCTTTTATACCTTCTCCGGAACATAAATGTTGTTCGGACCTTAAGTTCTGTGAGGTGGAAAAAATTCCTTTGTTCTCTATGAAACTTCACTCTGTCTCTATACTGTGTGGCCATGAGGCAGGGTCTTCCCTAGGAATTACGACCTCACTGACCACAGCAGCCTGGTTGTAGGAGCAGAGACAGGGGATGGTGCTCGCTGTAGCATGACCAGGCTAACTGCATGGGCTTGAATTAGCAGGACCAGGCTAACTGTAGAATTAGATAGCAGGACAAGGCCCCAACTGTAGAGGTGAATGGCAGGACCTGGCTAAAAGCATTCGTAAATTTAGGCTAACTGTAGACCTAAGTTAGGCTTACCCATCTGTCTATTGCCTCCTTTGAATTCCATGCTGTCACAGTTACCAGCCCTTTCAGCTTAACATCCTTATCATTTATCGCCCTCCAGGTTCCTCGGAGAGTTCATCAATGAGCTTGATGCCTTGATAAGCTCCTTTCCTGAGGACGGTGATTCAACACTCAATGCTGGGCGACTTTAACCTCCCAAGTCTACCTTTGACTCATTCCTCTCTGCCTCCTTCTTTCATGTCCTCTCCCCTTTTGACCTCACCCTCTCCCCTTCCCCCCTACTCACAAGGCAGGCAATACGCTCGACCTCATCTTTACTAGATGCTGTTCTTCCAGAGTAACCTCATTGCAACTCCTCCAAGTCTCCGACCACTACCTTGTATCCTTTTCCCTCTCATGGAAGCTCTCAGGTCTGGCACTTCCCAGACTGCCCCTGGAGGACAGGTTCGGATGAAGTAGAAAGAGGAAAGTCCCAACCTTCGCTCTAGAGACCCCGGAGTTTCTCTCCTCTTCCATCCTATCATCTCTTCCCTCTGCTCAAACTTTCTCAACCTATCTCCTGATTCTGCCTCCTCAACCCTCCTCTCCTCCCCTTTCTGCATCCTTTGACTCCAGTCCCCCTATCCTCAGGGAGTGACGGTCCTCCTCCGCCCGTGGCTCGGCGACTCATTGCGAGCTCACAGAACAGGGCTCCGGGCAGCCGAGCGGAAATGGAGGAAAACTCGCCTCCCCTGCGGACCACCACTCTAAATTCAAGCATCTGCCTCTAACCCTAGGAGCTCTTTGCCACCTTCTCCTCCCTCCTGAATCCTCCCCCCCTCCTCCCCTCTCTGCAGATGACTTCGTCAACCATTTTGAAAAGAAGGTCGACGACATCCGATCCTCGTTTGCTAAGTCAAAGCGACACCGCTGGTTCTGCTCACACTGCCCTACCCTGTGCTCTGACCTCTTTCTCCCCTCTCTCTCCAGATGAAATCTCGCGTCTTGTGACGGCCGGCCGCCCAACAACCTGCCCGCTTGACCCTATCCCCTCCTCTCTTCTCCAGACCATTTCCGGAGACCTTCTCCCTTACCTCACCTCGCTCATCAACTCATCCCTGACCGCTGGCTCACGTCCCTTCCGTCTTCAAGAGAGCGAGAGTTGCACCCCTTCTGAAAAAACCTACACTCGATCCCTCCGATGTCAACAACTACAGACCAGTATCCCTTCTTTCTTTTCTCTCCAAAACTCTTGAACGTGCCGTCCTTGGCCAGCTCTCCCGCTATCTCTCTCAGAATGACCTTCTTGATCCAAATCAGTCAGGTTTCAAGACTAGTCATTCAACTGAGACTGCTCTTCTCTGTATCACGGAGGCGCTCCGCACTGCTAAAGCTAACTCTCTCTCCTCTGCTCTCATCCTTCTAGACCTATCGGCTGCCTTCGATACTGTGAACCATCAGATCCTCCTCTCCACCCTCTCCGAGTTGGGCATCTCCGGCGCGGCCCACGCTTGGATTGCGTCCTACCTGACAGGTCGCTCCTACCAGGTGGCGTGGCGAGAATCTGTCTCCTCACCACACGCTCTCACCACTGGTGTCCCCCAGGGCTCTGTTCTAGGCCCTCTCTTATTCTCGCTATACACCAAGTCACTTGGCTCTGTCA
Source organism: Oncorhynchus keta (assembly GCF_023373465.1). NCBI lineage: Eukaryota > Metazoa > Chordata > Actinopteri > Salmoniformes > Salmonidae > Oncorhynchus > Oncorhynchus keta. Next base: position 1,037 of record NW_026286682.1, on the reverse strand, counting down.
TAACCTCACATGGTCTCTCCTATCATTGCTATGCAGACGACACACAATTAATCTTCTCCTTTCCCCCTTCTGATGACCAGGTGGCGAATCGCATCTCTGCATGTCTGGCAGACATATCAGTGTGGATGACGGATCACCACCTCAAGCTGAACCTCAGCAAGACAGAGCTCCTCTTCCTCCCGGGGGAAGGACTGCCCGTTCCATGATCTCGCCATCACGGTTGACAACTCCATTGTGTCCTCCTCCCAGAGCGCTAAGAACCTTGGCGTGATCCTGGACAACACCCTGTCGTTCTCAACTAACATCAAGGCGGTGTCCCGTTCCTGTAGGTTCATGCTCTACAACATCCGCAGAGTACGACCCTGCCTCACACAGGAAGCGGCGCAGGTCCTAATCCAGGCACTTGTCATCTCCCGTCTTGATTACTGCAACTCGCTGTTGGCTGGGCTCCCTGCCTGTGCCATTAAACCCTACAACTCATCCAGAACGCCGCAGCCCGTCTGGTGTTCAACCTTCCCAAGTTCTCTCCACGTCACCCCGCTCCCTCCGCTCTCTCCACTGGCTTCCAGTTGAAGCTCGCATCCGCTACAAGACCATGGTGCTTGCCTACGGAGCTGTGAGGGGAACGGCACCTCAGTACCTCAGGCTCTGATCAGGCCCTACACCCAAACAAGGGCACTGCGTTATCCACCTCTGGCCTGCTCGCCTCCCTACCACTGAGGAAGTACAGTTCCCGCTCAGCCCAGTCAAAACATTCGCTGCTCTGCCCCCAATAGTGGAACAAACTCCCTCACGACGCCAGGACAGCGGAGTCAATCACCACCTTCGGAGACACCGAAACCCCACCTCTTCCGAGGAATACCTAGGATTAGGGTAAGTAAGGGTAAGTAATCCTTCACCCCCCTTCTCCCCCCTTAAAAGATTTAGATGCAAGTGGCTGTTCCACTGGATGTCATAAGGTGTATGCACCAATTTGTAAGTCGCTCTGGATAAGAGCGTCACTGCTAAATGACTAAATGTAAATGTAAAATGTAATG
>NW_026286681.1:0-5540 GCF_023373465.1 Oncorhynchus keta | reverse complement strand
ACCCATATAATCACTCCAGAACAAAACATGAATTACCGTAAACCCATAGAATCACTCCAGAACAAACACCTAATTACCGTAAACCCATAGAATCACTCCAGAACAAAACATGAATTACCGTAAAACCCATAGAATCACTCCAGAACAAAACATTATTTACCGTAAAACCCATAGAATCACCCAGAACAAAACATTAATTACCGTAAACCCATAGAATCACTCCAGAACAAAACATTAATTACCGTAAACCCATATAATCACTCCAGAACAAAACACGAATTACCGTAAAACCCATAGAATCACTCCAGAACAAAACATGAATTACCGTAAAACCCATAGAATCACTCCAGAACAAAACATTAATTACCGTAAAACCCATAGAATCACTCCAGAACAAAACATGAATTACCGTAAAACCCATAGAATCACTCCAGAACAAAACATGAATTACCGTAAAACCCATAGAATCACTCCAGAACAAAACATTATTTACCGTAAAACCCATAGAATCACTCCAGAACAAAACATTAATTACCGTAAAACCCATAGAATCACTCCAGAACAAAACATTAATTACCGTAAAACCCATAGAATCACTCCAGAACAAAACACAAATTACCGTAAACCCCATAGAATCACTCCAGAACAAAACATGAATTACCGTAAAACCCATAGAATCACTCCAGAACAAAACACAAATTACCGTAAAACCCATAGAATCACTCCAGAACAAAACACGAATTACCGTAAAACCCATAGAATCACTCCAGAACAAAACACGAATTATCGTAAAACCCATAGAATCACCCAGAACAAAACATGAATTACCGTAAAACCCATAGAATCACTCCAGAACAAAACACAAATTACCGTAAACCCCATAGAATCACTCCAGAACAAAACATTATTTACCGTAAACCCATAGAATCACTCCAGAACAAAACATTATTTACCGTAAAACCCATAGAATCACTCCAGAACAAAACATTAATTACCGTAAAACCCATTGAATCACTCCAGAACAAAACATGAATTACCGTAAAACCTATAGAATCACTCCAGAACAAAACATTATTTACCGTAAACCCATAGAATCACTCCAGAACAAAACATTAATTACCGTAAAACCCATAGAATCACTCCAGAACAAAACATGAATTACCGTAAAACCCATAGAATCACTCCAGAACTCAGTGGTCTCCGTACCTATGAGACTGACTCTGTATCTGTCTATTAACAGCAGGTAATGGTCTCATCAGACTGACTGGGTCTCTGTCTATTAACAGCAGGTAATGGTCTCATCAGACTGACTGGGTATCTGTCTATTAACAGCAGGTAATGGTCTCATCCCAGTGGTCTCCGCATCTATCAGACTGACTGGGTATCTGTCTATTAACAGCAGGTAATGGTCTCATCAGACTGACTGGGTATCTGTCTATTAACAGCAGGTAATGGTCTCATCAGACTGACTGGGTATCTGTCTATTAACAGCAGGTAATGGTCTCATCAGACTGACTGGGTATCTGTCTATTAACAGCAGGTAATGGTCTCATCCTAGCGGTCTCTGTACCTATCAGACTGACTGGGTATCTGTCTATTAACAGCCGGAAATGGTCTCATCCCAGTGGTCTCCGTACCTATCACACTGACTGGGTATCTGTCTATTAACAGCAGGTAATGGTCTCATCAGACTGACTGGGTATCTGTCTATTAACAGCAGGTAATGGTCTCATCAGACTGACTGGGTCCTCTGTCTATTAACAGCAGGTAATGGTCTCATCAGACTGACTGGGCATCTGTCTATTAACAGCAGGTAATGGTCTCATCCCAGTGGTCTCCGTACCTATCAGACTGACTGGGTATCTGTCTATTAACAGCAGGTAATGGTCTCATCAGACTGACTGGGTATCTGTCTATTAACAGCATGTATGGTCTCATCCCAGTGGTCTCCGTTCCTATCAGACTGACTGGGTATCTGTCTATTAACAGCAGGTAATGGTCTCATCAGACTGATTGGGTATCTGTCTATTAACAGCAGGTAATGGTCTCATCAGACTGATTGGGTATCTGTCTATTAACAGCAGGTAATGGTCTCATCCCAGTGGTCTCCGTTCCTATCAGACTGACTGGGTATCTGTCTATTAACAGCAGGTAATGGTCTCATCAGACTGATTGGGTATCTGTCTATTAACAGCAGGTAATGGTCTCATCAGACTGACTGGGTATCTGTCTATTAACAGCATGTAATGGTCTCATCCCAGTGGTCTCCGTACCTATCAGACTGACTGGGTATCTGTCTATTAACAGCAGGTAATGGTCTCATCAGACTGATTGCGTATCTGTCTATTAACAGCAGGTAATGGTCTCATCCCAGTGGTCTCCGTACCTATCAGACTGACTGGGTATCTGTCTATTAACAGCAGGTAATGGTCTCATCAGACTGACTGGGTATCTGTCTATTAACAGCAGGTAATGGTCTCTATCCCAGTGGTCTCCGTACCTATCAGACTGACTGGGTATCTGTCTATTAACAGCAGGTAATGGTCTCATCAGACTGATTGGGCATCTGTCTATTAACAGCAGGTAACGGTCTCATCCCAGTGGTCTCTGTACCTATCGGACTGACTGGGTATCTGTCTATTAACAGCAGGTAATGGTCTCATCAGACTGACTGGGTATCTGTCTATTAACAGAAGGTAATGGTCTCATCCCAGTGGTCTCCGTACCTATCAGACTGACTGGGTCTCTGTCTATTAACAGCAGGTAATGGTCTCATCCCAGTGGTCTCCGTACCTATCAGACTGACTGGGTATCTGTCTATTAACAGCAGGTAATGGTCTCATCAGACTGACTGGGTATCTGTCTATTAACAGCAGGTAATGGTCTCATCCCAGTGGTCTCCGTACCTATCAGACTGACTGGGTATCTGTCTATTAACAGCAGGTAATGGTCTCATCCCAGTGGTCTCCGTACCTATCAGACTGACTGGGTATCTGTCTATTAACAGCAGGTAATGGTCTCATCAGACTGACTGGGTATCTGTCTATTAACAGCAGGTAATGGTCTCATCCCAGTGGTCTCTGTACCTATCAGACTGACTGGGTATCTGTCTATTAACAGCAGGTAATGGTCTCATCAGACTGACTGGGTATCTGTCTATTAACAGCAGGTAATGGTCTCATCAGACTGACTGGGTATCTGTCTATTAACAGCAGGTAATGGTCTCATCAGACTGACTGGGTATCTGTCTATTAACAGCAGGTAATGGTCTCATCAGACTGACTGGGTATCTGTCTATTAACAGCAGGTAATGGTCTCATCAGACTGACTGGGTATCTGTCTATTAACAGCAGGTAATGGTCTCATCCCAGTGGTCTCTGTACCTATCAGACTGACTGGGTATCTGTCTATTAACAGCAGGTAATGGTCTCATCCCAGTGGTCTCCGTACCTATCAGACTGACTGGGTATCTGTCTATTAACAGCAGGTAATGGTCTCATCAGACTGACTGGGTATCTGTCTATTAACAGCAGGTAATGGTCTCATCCCAGTGGTCTCCGTACCTATCAGACTAACTGGGTATCTGTCTATTAACAGCAGGTAATGGTCTCATTCCAGTGGTCTCCGTACCTATCAGACTGACTGGGTATCTGTCTATTAACAGCAGGTAATGGTCTCATCACACTGACTGGGTCTCTGTCTATTAACAGCAGGTAATGGTCTCATCAGACTGACTGGGTATCTGTCTATTAACAGCAGGTAATGGTCTCATCCCAGTGGTCTCCGTACCTATCAGACTGACTGGGTATCTGTCTATTAACAGCAGGTAATGGTCTCATCCCAGTGGTCTCCGTACCTATCAGACTGACTGGGTCTCTGTCTATTAACAGCAGGTAATGGTCTCATCAGACTGACTGGGTATCTGTCTATTAACAGCAGGTAATGGTCTCATCAGACTGACTGGGTATCTGTCTATTAACAGCAGGTAATGGTCTCATCAGACTGACTGGGTATCTGTCTATTAACAGCAGGTAATGGTCTCATCAGACTGACTGGGTATATGTCTATTAACAGCAGGTAATGGTCTCATCAGACTGACTGGCATTCGTCTATTAACAGCAGGTAATGGTCTCATCAGACTGACTGGGTATCTGTCTATTAACAGCAGGTAATGGTCCTCACTGTGACTGACTGGGTATCTGTCTATTAACAGCAGGTAATGGTCTCATACCAGTGGTCTCTGTACCTATCAGACTGACTGGGTATCTGTCTATTAACAGCAGGTAATGGTCTCATCCCAGTGGTCTCCGTACCTATCAGACTGACTGGGTATCTGTCTATTAACAGCAGGTAATGGTCTCATCCCAGTGGTCTCCGTACCTATCAGACTGACTGGGTCTCTGTCTATTAACAGCAGGTAATGGTCTCATCAGACTGACTGGGTATCTGTCTATTAACAGAAGGTAATGGTCTCATCCCAGAGGTCTCTGTACCTATCAGACTGACTGGGTATCTGTCTATTAACAGCAGGTAATGGTCTCATCCCAGTGGTCTCCGTACCTATCAGACTGACTGGGTATCTGTCTACAACAGCAGGTAAATGGTCTCTATCGTGACTGACTGGGTATCTGTCTATTAACAGCAGGTAATGGTCTCATCAGACTGACTGGGTATCTGTCTATTAACAGCAGGTAATGGTCTCATCAGACTGACTCGGGTATCTGTCTATTAACAGCAGGTAATGGTCTCATCAGACTGACTGGGTATCTGTCTATTAACAGCAGGTAATGGTCTCATCCCAGTGGTCTCTGTACCTATCAGACTGACTGGGTCTCTGCCCACTAACAGCAGGTAATGGTCTCATCAGACTGACTGGGTATCTGTCTATTAACAGCAGGTAATGGTCTCATCAGACTGACTGGGTATCTGCTCTATTAACAGCAGGTAATGGTCTCATCACACTGACTGGGTATCTGTCTATTAACAGCAGGTAATGGTCTCATCCCAGTGGTCTCCGTACCTATCAGACTGACTGGGTATCTGTCTATTAACAGCAGGTAATGGTCTCATCACACTGACTGGGTATCTGTCTATTAACAGCAGGTAATGGTCTCATCCCAGTGGTCTCCGTACCTATCAGACTGACTGGGTATCTGTCTATTAACAGCCTCTATACGACCAATGGGAGATGTTAACAGCTACTACTGTTGTTGTCTCTGAGTTCACAGGATGAGCTGAAGATTCCTGATTCTTTTCTCTGAAGAACCTGCTTTTCCTGTCACCTGCTTTGGAGAGGAGAGATAGAAAGCAAAGAATGATAGAAAAGACAGACAGACAGACAGACAGACAGACAGACAGGCAGACAGGCAGACAGGCAGGCAGGCAGGCAGGCAGGCAGGCAGGCAGGCAGACAGACAGACAGACAGACATGGTGACAGACAGACAGACAGAACAGACAGACAGACAGACAGACAGACAGACAGACAGACAGACAGACAGACAGACAGACAGACAGACAGGCAGACAGAGGGGTTTGACAG
>NW_026286680.1:0-2836 GCF_023373465.1 Oncorhynchus keta | reverse complement strand
TCCTGCTCAACCCCTCAACATCCTCTTCCTGCTCAAACCCCTCAACATCCTCTTCCTGCTCAACCCCTCAACATCCTCTTCCTGCTCAACCCTCAACATCCTCTTCCTGCTCAAACCCTCAACATCCTCTTCCTGCTCAAACCCCTCAACATCCTCTTCCTGCTCAACCCTCAACATCCTCTTCCTGCTCAACCCCCTCAACATCCTCTTCCCTGCTCAACCCCCTCCAACATCCTCTTCCTGCTCAACCCCCTCAACATCCTCTTCCTGCTCAAACCCTCAACATCCTCTTCCCTGCTCCAACCCCTCAACATCCTCTTCCTGCTCAACCCCCTCAACATCCTCTTCCTGCTCCAACCCCCTCAACATCCTCTTCCTGCTCAAACCCCTCAACATCCTCTTCCTGCTCAACCCCTCCACATCCTCTTCTGCTCAACCCCCTCAACATCCTCTTCCTGTAAACCCTCAACATCCTCTTTGCCAAACCCCTGCATCCTCTTCCTGCTCAACCCTCAACATCCTCTTCCTGCTCAAACCCCTCAACATCCCCTCTTCCTGCTCAACCCCCTCAACATCCTCTTCCGGCTCAACCCCTAAGTAGACTATATATATAATATTTGATGTCCTGTACATCAGAGACATCATCTTCTGTAATATACAACTTAAAGAAACATGACTCTTCAGTAGGATATGATTTGGCATTTTAGATATTTTATTTTAGATATTATTTTAGATATTTTATTTTTAAGCTGTTTGTGTCCCCTGGAAAATGACTCGGCAAAATGCAACAGTTACCTGTAAAGTCAACAATGGAAAGAAGCGGAAACCATCCGAAATAACAGTTAAGGACAATAGCAAAACATAATAATGTTTTTAATTTCCTTATTGAACATTATTGTTTGTCAACAGCAACAGGAATGTGTCTGGATAAAATGTGTTATTACCATGTAGAAACAGCCTGGTGTTATAAAACATGGAATTTGACTATGGACAGCTGGAAATGATCACATTCCACCATGACGGCAAGGAATCTCTGCCCACCTCACTACGCTGTCTGAGACCACACACTAGACCAGACGGGCATCCAGCCTGGGCTCAATACTATTCCAAATCGAGGCCTTTCAGCGCTTGCTCTAGCCTGCTTCCTAATGCAGACAGTTCCAGGAAGGTGAATCATATAAATGTTCCTAGGTGAGAAACAGCACAGCATAGAGAAGAAAAATACTACTGTGTCGTTAGAACGAATACTTGGAATCTGTCGGACAAATAATAGGCTGCCACAGAGGAAGGTTTGTCTCAGTGGCTGGAAATACAAGGGTTCTCTATGTGTCTAAGGTAAATTCATCCTCTACTCTATAGAAATACAAGGGTTCTCTATGTGTCTAAGGTAAATTCATCCTCTATTCTATAGAAATACAAGGGTTCTCTATGTGTCTAAGGTCCAATCATCCTCTACTCTCTACTCTACTCTACTCTACTCTATAGAAATACAAGGGTTCTCTATGTGTCTAAGGTCCAATCATCTCTACTCTACTCTATAGAAATACAAGTCTCTATGTGCCTAAGGTCCAATCATTCTCTACTCTATAGAAATACAAGGGCTCTCTATGTGTCTAAAGTCCAATCATCCTCTACTCTATAGAAATACAAGGAGCTCTCTATGTGTCTAAGGTCCAATCATCCTCTACTCTATATAGAAATACAAGGGTTCTCTATGTGTCTAAAGGTCCAATCATCCTCTACTCTACTCTATAGAAATACAAGGGTTCTCTATGTGTCTAAGGTCCAATCATCCTCTACTCCTACTCTACTCTATAGAAATACAAGGGCTCTCTATGTGTCTAAGGTCCAATCATCCTCTACTCTATAGAAATGCAAAGGTTCTCTATGTGTCTGAGTAAATTCATCCTCTACTCTATAGAAATACAAGGGTTATCTATGTGTCTAAAGGTCAATCATCCTCTACTCTACTCTCTATAGAAATGCAAGGGTTCTCTATGTGCCTAAAGGTAAATTCATCCTCTACTCTATAGAAATACAAAGGGTTCTCTATGTGTCTAAGGTAAATTCATCCTCTACTCTATAGAAATACAAGGGTTCTCTATGTCTAAGGTAAATCCATCCTCTACTCTATGAAATACAAGGGTTCTCTATGTGTCTAGGTCAATCATTCTCTACTCTACTCTATAGAAATACAAAGTCTCTATGTGTCTAAGGTCAATCATCCTCTACTCTATAGAAATACAAGGGCTCTCTATGTGTCTAGGTACAATCATCCACTACTCTATAGAAATACAAGGGCTCTCTATATGTGTCTAAGGTCCAATCATCCACTACTCTATAGAAATACAAGGGCTCTCTATGTGTCTAAGGTCCAATCATCCTCTACTCTACTTATAGAAATACAAGGGCTCTCTATGTGTCTAAGGTCCAATCATCCTCTACTCTATAGAAATACAAGGGCTCTCTATGTGTCTAAGGTCCAATCATCCTCTACTCTACTCTACCTCTATAGAAATACAAGGGTTCTCTATGTGTCTAAGGTCCAATCATCCTCTACTCTACTCTACTCTATAGAAATACAAGGGCTCTCTATGTGTCTAAGGTACAATCATCCTCGACTCTATAGAAATACAAGGGCTCTCTATGTGTCTAAGGTCCAATCATCCTCTACTCTACTCTACTCTATAGAAATACAAGGGCTCTCTATGTGTCTAAGGTCCAATCATCCTCTACTCTATAGAAATACAAGGGCTCTCTATGTGTCTAAGGTCCAATCATCCTACTACTCTATAGAAATACAAGGGCTCTCTATGTGTCTAAGGTCCAATCATCC
>NW_026286679.1:0-15435 GCF_023373465.1 Oncorhynchus keta | reverse complement strand
TCCCACAAGTGTGAATAAAATGGCATTGTGACATCATAATCCTCTAATGTCCTGACAAGAATGTTGTTCATCATCATCATCATCATCATCATTATGTTACAAATACAAAACAAAATGGCTGCCTTCCCTTTCCTTGACAAGGAAGACATACATGACATTAAACATACTCAAGTAAAAGACTGTAGCACCATGGTTGAGTATCACACAAATATACATTAGAACACAACAGAAAACTGTTCATATAAAAACACACACATCAACAACACAGAATGGGGACAACATGAGGTTGGAATACAGCATCTAATTAACGTTAGTTACACGTTGTGGAAATGTTTCCCAGATGTAGAGTGCTTCTTTTCTTTCAGGATGAATGAGTGAATATAGAAGGAGTGAATGCAGGAATGATGGATGAATGAATGAGTGAGCAACTGTGTGAATGGACAATGCACTGTGTGTATGAATGAATGTAGGTATGGATGGATGAATGTAGGTATGGATGAATAGATGAATGGATGAATGAATGAATGCATGAAGGTATGGATGAATTGATGCACGAGTGTCTGTAAGTATGAATGGATGAATGAATGAGTGTTTGTAAGTATGAATGGATGAATGTCTGTAAGTATGAATGACTGAGTGTCTAAGTATGAATGGATAAATCGATCAATGGATTAATTAATTAATGAGTGTCTGTAAGAATGAATGGATGAATGGTTGAATGAATGGATGAGTGTCCGTAAGTATTAACAGAGGAATCAATGAATGGATGCATTCATGAATGAGTGTGTGTAGTATGAATGGATGAATGGATGAGTGAATGAGTGTCTGCTGGAATTAATGGATGAATGGATGAGTGTCTGTAATTATGAAAAGATGAATGGGTGAATGAATGAATGAGTGTCTGTAATTATGAAAAGATGAATGGGTGAATGAATGAATGAGTGTCTGTAATTATGAAAAGATGAATGGATGAATGAATGAATGAGTGTCTGTAAGTATGAATGGATGAATGAGTGTCTGTAAGTATGAATGAATGACAAATGGATGAGTGTCTGTTAGTATGAAAAGATGAGTGCTGGGGTAAAGCTATATAAATATCTCTCTGATAGCATCAGTCAGTCTCTTGGTTTTCCCTGTGTAAATGTCTGTGGATCTCAACCCCATTACCAGGCTGCTAGTATGAATGGATGAATGGGTGAATGTCTAAGTATGAATGGATGAATCGATGAATTCATGAATGAATGTCTGTAAGTATGAATGGATGAGTGAATGAGTGTCTGTTAGTAGGAATTAATAATTGGATGAGTGTTTGTTAGTATGAATGAATGGATGAGTGTCTGTTAGTAGGAATTAATGATTGGATGAGTGTTTGTTAGTATGAATGGATGAGTGTTTGTTAGTATGAATGGATGAGTGTTTGTTAGTATGAATGGATGAGTGTTTGTTAGTATGAATGGATGAGTGCTGGGGTAAAGCTATATAAATATCTCTCTGGCGGCATCAGTCAGTCTCCTGGTTTCCCCTGTGTAAATGTCCGTGGATCTCAACCCTGTTACCGGCCGTCTCATCCCAGTTACCGGCTGTGGAGGGCTGCCGTTAACCGTTGAAGCAGACGGGACCCAGTTGGAAGCCAAACTTCTGGTTGTTGTGTCCGAAGTCGGAGACAGAGACATCGATGAGGGGGAGAGAGTCTGACTCAGGGGCATCAAACTCTAACACCGTCCTCTCCTGACCTGAACCAGACTACAGGGAGAGATGGAGGAGCACATCATCAGATATTACACTTCTACTACTGTGTGTGTGTAGTGTGTGTGTAGTGTGTGTGTAGTGTGTAGTGTGTGTGTGTAGTGTGTGTGTAGTGTGTAGTGTGTGTGTGTAGTGTGTAGTGTGTGTGTAGTGTGTGTGTGTAGTGTGTGTGTAGTGTGTAGTGTGTGTGTAGTGTGTAGTGTGTGTGTAGTGTAGTGTGTGTGTAGTGTGTAGTGTGTGTGTGTAGTGTGTAGTGTGTGTGTAGTGTGTAGTGTGTAGTGTGTAGTGTGTGTGTAGTGTGTAGTGTGTGTGTAGTGTGTAGTGTGTGTGTAGTGTGTAGTGTGTGTGTGTAGTGTGTAGTGTGTGTGTAGTGTGTAGTGTGTAGTGTGTGTGTAGTGTGTGTAGTGTGTGTGTAGTGTGTAGTGTGTGTGTAGTGTGTAGTGTGTAGTGTGTAGTGTGTGTGTGTGTGTGTAGTGTGTGTGTGTGTGTAGTGTGTGTGTGTGTGTAGTGTAGTGTGTAGTGTGTAGTGTGTGTGTGTGTGTAGTGTGTGTGTGTGTGTAGTGTGTGTGTGTAGTGTGTAGTGTGTAGTGTGTGTGTGTGTGTGTGTGTGTGTGTGTAGTGTGTGTGTGTAGTGTGTGTGTAGTGTGTGTGAGTGTGTAGTGTGTGTGTAGTGTGTAGTGTGTAGTGTGTAGTGTGTGTGTAGTGTGTAGTGTGTAGTGTGTGTGTAGTGTGTAGTGTGTGTGTAGTGTGTGTGTAGTGTGTAGTGTGTGTGTGTAGTGTGTAGTGTGTGTGTAGTGTGTGTGTAGTGTGTAGTGTGTGTGTAGTGTGTAGTGTGTGTAGTGTGTAGTGTGTGTGTAGTGTAGTGTGTGTGTGTAGTGTGTAGTGTGTGTGTAGTGTGTAGTGTGTAGTGTGTAGTGTGTGTGTAGTGTGTAGTGTGTGTGTAGTGTGTAGTGTGTGTGTAGTGTGTAGTGTGTAGTGTGTAGTGTGTAGTGTGTAGTGTGTGTGTAGTGTGTAGTGTGTGTGTGTGTAGTGTGTAGTGTGTGTGTAGTGTGTAGTGTGTAGTGTGTAGTGTGTGTGTAGTGTGTAGTGTGTGTGTAGTGTGTAGTGTGTGTGTAGTGTGTAGTGTGTAGTGTGTAGTGTGTAGTGTGTAGTGTGTAGTGTGTGTAGTGTAGTGTGTGTGTGTGTAGTGTGTAGTGTGTGTGTAGTGTGTAGTGTGTAGTGTGTAGTGTGTGTGTAGTGTGTAGTGTGTGTGTAGTGTGTAGTGTGTGTGTAGTGTGTAGTGTGTAGTGTGTAGTGTGTAGTGTGTGTGTGTAGTGTGTAGTGTGTGTGTCCGTTCCTGAACCAGACTACAGGGAGAGATGGAGGAAAACATGTCATCAACATGTTAGGCGGCTCAAAGATTTGTAAAATTATTTTAAAAATATAATAATAATTTCATATTTTCAATAATATTACAATGATATTCTTTGATTATATTCTTATTTTCAATGATATTCTGATTTATAACCTTTGGTCTTTGGTGGTTTCTGTGATAGTGGTGGCGTTAGGACAGGTTGTAATCAACAGTGTTGTGGTGATAGTGTGATAGTGGTGGCGTTAGGACAGGTTGTATCAACAGTGTTTTGGTGATAGTGTGATAGTGGTGGCGTTAGGACAGGTTGTATCAACAGTGTTGTGGTGATAGTGGTGGCATTAGGACAGGTTGTATCAACAGTGTTGTGGTGATAGTGGTGGCGTTAGGACAGGTTGTAATCAACAGTGTTGTGGTGATAGTGGTGGCGTTAGGACAGGTTGTATCAACAGTGTTTAGTGATAGTGTGATAATGGTGGCATTAGGACAGGCTTGTATCAACAGTGTTTTGGTGATAGTGTGATAGTGGTGGCGTTAGGACAGGTTGTATCAACAGTGTTGTGGTGATAGTGGTGGCGTTAGGACAGGTTGTATCAACAGTGTTTTAGTGATAGTGTGATAGTGGTGGCATTAGGACAGGTTGTATCAACAGTGTTTTAGTGATAGTGGATAGTGGTGGCATTAGGACAGGTTGTGTCAACAGTGTTTTGGTGATAGTGTGATAGTGGTGGCGTTAGGACAGGTTGTATCAACAGTGTTTTAGTGATAGTGTGATAGTGGTGGCGTTAGGACAGGTTGTATCAACAGTGTTTTAGTGATAGTGATAGTGGTGGCGTTAGGACAGGTTGTATCAACAGTGTTTTAGTGATAGTGTGATAGTGGTGGCATTAGGACAGGTTGTATCAACAGTGTTTTAGTGATAGTGTGATAGTGGTGGCATTAGGACAGGTTGTATCAACAGTGTTTTGTGATAGTGTGATAGTGGTGGCATTAGGACAGGTTGTATCAACAGTGTTTTAGTGATAGTGTGATAGTGGTGGCATTAGGACAGGTTGTATCAACAGTGTTTTTAGTGATAGTGTGATAGTGATGGCGTTAGGACAGGTTGTATCAACAGTGTTTGTGGTGATAGTGGTGGCATTAGGACAGGTTGTGTCAACAGTGTTTTGGTGATAGTGTGATAGTGGTGGCATTAGGACAGGTTGTATCAACAGTGTTTTAGTGCTAGTGTGATAGTGGTGGCATTAGGACAGGTTGTATCAACAGTGTTTTGGTGATAGTGTGATAGTGGTGGCGTTAGGACAGGTTGTATCAACAGTGTTTTAGTGATAGTGTGATAGTGGTGGGATTAGGACAGGTTGTTTCAACAGTGTTTTAGTGATAGTGTGATAGTGGTGGCGTTAGGACAGGCTGGGTCAACAGTGTTTTGGTGATAGTGTGATAGTGGTGGCATTAGGACAGGTTGTATCAACAGTGTTTTGGTGATAGTGTGATAGTGGTGGCGTTAGGACAGGTTGTATCAACAGTGTTTTAGTGATAGTGTGATAGTGGTGGCATTAGGACAGGTTGTATCAACAGTGTTTTAGTGATAGTGTGATAGTGGTGGCTTTAGGACAGGTTGTATCAACAGTGTTGTGGTGATAGTGGTGGCATTAGGACAGGTTGTATCAACAGTGTTTTAGTGATAGTGTGATAGTGGTGGCGTTAGGACAGGTTGTATCAACAGTGTTTTAGTGATAGTGTGATAGTGGTGGCATTAGGACAGGTTGTATCAACAGTGTTGTGGTGATAGTGGTGGCGTTAGGACAGGTTGTAATCAACAGTGTTGTGGTGATAGTGTGATAGTGGTGGCGTTAGGACAGGTTGTATCAACAGTGTTTTAGTGATAGTGTGATAGTGGTGGCGTTAGGACAGGTTGTATCAACAGTGTTTTAGTGATAGTGTGATAGTGGTGGCATTAGGACAGGTTGTATCAACAGTGTTGTGGTGATAGTGGTGGCATTAGGACAGGTTGTTTGTTTTAGTGATAGTGTGATAGTGGTGGCGTTAGGACAGGTTGTATCAACAGTGTTTTAGTGATAGTGTGATAGTGGTGGCATTAGGACAGGTTGTATCAACAGTGTTGTGGTGATAGTGGTGGCGTTAGGACAGGTTGTAATCAACAGTGTTGTGGTGATAGTGTGATAGTGGTGGCGTTAGGACAGGTTGTATCAACAGTGTTTTAGTGATAGTGTGATAGTGGTGGCGTTAGGACAGGTTGTATCAACAGTGTTGTGGTGATAGTGGTGGCATTAGGACAGGTTGTATCAACAGTGTTTTAGTGCTAGTGTGATAGTGGTGGCATTAGGACAGGTTGTATCAACAGTGTTTTAGTGACAGTGTGATAGTGGTGGCATTAGGACAGGTTGTACTCAACAGTGTTTTGGTGATAGTGGTGGCGTTAGGACAGGTTGTATCAACAGTGTTTTAGTGATAGTGTGGTAGTGGTGGCTTTAGGACAGGTTGTGTCAACAGTGTTTTAGTGACAGTGTGATAGTGGTGGCTTTAGGACAGGTTATATCAACAGTGTTTTAGTGATAGTGTGATAGTGGTGGCATTAGGACGGTTATATCAACAGTGTTTTAGTGATAGTGTGATAGTGGTGGCATTAGGACAGGTTGTATCAGCTGTGTTTTAGTGATAGTGTGATAGTGGTGGCATTAGGACAGGTTGTATCAACAGTGTTTTGGTGATAGTGATAGTGGTGGCATTAGGACAGGTTGTTTCAACAGTGTTTTAGTGATAGTGTGATAGTGGTGGCGTTAGGACAGGTTGTTTCAACAGTGTTTTAGTGATAGTGTGATAGTGGTGGCATTAGGACAGGTTGTTTCAACAGTGTTTTAGTGATAGTGTGATAGTGGTGGCGTTAGGACGGGTTGTGTCAACAGTGTTTTGGAGTGTGGTTTTAGGGACCAATATGATCAACAGTGTTTTGGTGATAGTGGTGGCATTAGGACAGGTTGTAATCAACAGTGGTGTAGGTGATAGTGGTGGCTTTAGGACAGGTTGTATCAACAGTGTTGTGGTGATAGTGGTGGCTTTAGGACAGGTTGTATCAACAGTGTTTTGGTGATAGTGTGATAGTGATGGCTTTAGGACAGGTTGTATCAACAGTGTTGTGGTGATAGTGGTGGCATTAGGACAGGTTATCAACAGTGTTGTGGTGATAGTGGTGGCATTAGGACAGGTTGTATCAACAGTGTTTTGGTGATAGTGTGATAGTGGTGGCATTAGGACAGGTTGTATCAACAGTGTTTTAGTGATAGTGTGATAGTGATGGCATTAGGACAGGTTGTATCAACAGTGTTTTAGTGATAGTGATAGTGGTGGCATTAGGACCCAGGTTGTATCAACAGTGTTTTAGTGGTGGCATTAGGACAGGTTGTATCAACAGTGTTTTAGTGATAGTGTGATAGTGGTGGCATTAGGACAGGTTGTATCAACAGTGTTGTGGTGATAGTGGTGGCGTTAGGACAGGTTGTATCAACAGTGTTTTGGTGATAGTGGTGGCTTTAGGACGTGTGTCTGTTACCTGGCAACAGTGTGACTGTTACCTGGCAGCAGTGTGACTGTTACCTGGCAGCAGTGTGTCTGTTACCTGGCAGCAGTGTGTCTGTTACCTGGCAGCAGTGTGTCTGTTACCTGGCAGCAGTGTGTCTGTTACCTGGCAGCAGTGTGTCTGTTACCTGGCAGCAGTGTGTCTGTTACCTGGCAGCAGTGTGTCTGTTACCTGGCAGCAGTGTGTCTGTTACCTGGCAGCAGAGTGTCTGTTACCCTGGCAGCAGTGTGTCTGTAACCTGGCAGCAGTGTGTCTGTTACCTGGCAGCAGTGTGTCTGTTGTCCCAGCAGTGTGTCTGTTACCTGGCAGCAGTGTGTCTGACACCTGGCAGCAGTGTGTCTGTTACCTGGCAGCAGTGTGTCTGTTACCTGGCAGCAGTGTCCTGTTACCTGGCAGCAGTGTGTCTGTTACCTGGCAGCAGTGTGTACTGTTTACCTGGCAGCAGTGTGTCTGTTACCTGGCAGCAGTGTGTCTGTTACCTGGCAGCAGTGGGTCTGTTACCTGGCAGCAGTGTGTCTGTAACCTGGCAGCAGTGTGTCTGTTACCTGGCAGCAGTGTGTCTGTTACCTGGCAGCAGTGTGTCTGTTACCTGGCAGCAGTGTGTCTGTTACCTGGCAGCAGTGTGTCTGTTACCTGGCAGCAGTGTGTCTGTTACCTGGCAGCAGTGTGTCTGTTACCTGGCAGCAGTGTGTCTGTAACCTGGCAGCAGTGTGTCTGTTACCTGGCAGCAGTGTGTCTGTTACCCGGCAGCCATCGTGCAGTGCTGTGATGTAGTGTGTGTCCTTGTGCGTGAGCTCCTGACACTGTCTCCTCTGAAGCGCAGCGCGTGCTGGTGGCTGAAGGTGGCGGTATGGAGCCAGGCGGCTGAGTTCTGACAGGCGGTAGGTGAACGTCTGTCTGGATGAGGCACTCAACAGCTTAAGAAACACCAACTGGACTACATGGACCGGACTGCCATCTGAACCGGAATAGGAGAACTGGAGAGGGAGGGAGGGGGGATTGAGTATGAAAAAGGGATATGTCATAGAGAGAGCAGGATCACAAGAAACACACACACACACAAACACACACACACACACACACACACACACACACACACACACACACACACACACACACACACACACACACACACACACACACACACACACACACACACACACACACACACACTGCTTTGCTTCCTTTCCTGAACTGGCTGTACCAGGTACCAGGTTTCTCTCCTTTCCAGGAACTCAGCTTCACCTGTAGAAGACACGTCAGTCATTACAGTACATTCATCACTTCTCACTATACTGAACCCAGCTCTACCTGAAGTGATTTGTCCCTCGCTCATATGGAGGAGAGGAGAGTGATCGTGTGGACTCACCGACTGGAACTTCATGTCAGGGTACAGACACGTCTCTCCATCGGCCGTGAAGTTACAGAACACCTTGAAGGAGTCTCTATGGCAACCCTGGTTAGGGTCTATCCAGTACTCACCTACGTGGGAGGGGGAGGGGGTAGATTTGGGGTGGAGAGAGGTGGGAAAGAGAGAGGGCGTGTAAGCTCTGTTGATCATTTGATTATATAGGTTGTACATTGTTGATGTAGTGACAGACAGAGGTAGATATACTGAGAGGTAGGTACCATGAGTGAACTCTGGTGATTAGACAGAGAGACAGATGTATAGATTGATATAGAGATCGTGATAGATAGATAGATAGATAGATAGATAGATATATGTATAGAGATAGATAGATAGATAGATAGATAGATAGATAGATAGATAGATAGATAGATAGATAGATAGATAGATAGATAGATAGATAGATAGATAGATAGGTATGTACCATCAGTGTACTTTGGGAACAACAGCTGTAGCTCCTTGCAAGTTCGGGCTGGATACTGGTAGGTCCCCAGGGGGTCCTCAGACCCTCTACCTCCGTCCTCATAGAAGAGAGAGAAGCAAACACCTCCTCCATCTCTTTCTCCTCCTCCTGCCCTGCCTGGTCTGCCTGCATCCTTTCTTCCTCTCCCTCCTCCCTTCCCTCCATCCCCTCTTGCTCTTCCTCGTCTTCCAGTGCGGCCCGTCAAAGGAAGAGTGTTGTCTCCTCCTCCTTCCTCTCTCCTGCACCGGGAGAGACTGAAGACCCACCGCAGGGAGACCCTGAGAGGAGGAGAGGCATTTCTAAATGAGGTTCTAAGGTTCTATGTGAAGGTTTCATGTTATCTTCTGAGGTTCTGATGGAGGTTCTATGTGAAGGTTTCATGTGATCTTCTGAGGTTCTGATGGAGGTTCTATGTGAAGGTTCTAGGTGATGTGCTAAGGTTCTATTTGGAGGTTATTTGTGGAGGTTCTATGCAGTGGTTCTTGGTGTGGCTCTATGGTTTTATGTGGAGGTTCTAGGTGAAATTCTAAGGTTCTAAGGCTTAGAATCTAAGCAGATGTACTTGGTGGAACTCACAGGAGGTCCAGGAGGGCCAGCAGGACCTGTATCTCCGATAGCACCAATGGGACCCTGATTCCCTTTAGAACCCTTCTGTCCTACTCTACCCTGAGAGAGAGATAGAGAGAGAGAGAGATAGAGAGAGAGAGAGAGAGAGAGAGAGAGAGAGAGAGAGAGAGAGAGAGAGAGAGAGAGAGAGAGAGAGAGAGAGAGAGAGAGAGAGAGAGAGAGAGAGAGAGAGTGCATGCATGACAAAGAAAGAGAAAGAGAGAGAGAGGAGAGAGAGAGAGGGAGAAAGCAAATTATTTGACAATGGTCACTGATCAAAACCTTAGAAAAACCTTGACAAAGTACAGGCTCAGTGAGCACAGCCTTTCCATTGAGAGGGGTAGACACAGGAAAACCTGGCTCCTGTAGAGGAAAGAACCTGAGACAGAGCTGCATTTCCTGACAAAATGTCAAAAATATAAAACAATTAAAGAGTGTCATTTCATAAAATTTGACAACCTTATTAGTAGGCGCAGAGAGCTGTGGGTTGGCAGCGCACTACATTGCTGCCTGCCATAAGATGAGGGACAGAGTCTGACAGACCAATCAACCTGTACATGTCCTCTACTGTATACTTATTGTTATTGTTCAATGTGTTGGTTATTTTGACCCTTGGTTATTGTTGTTACTGTTGTCCTGTTGACAATTTGGTTCTTATTATTTTCATGTTGTAAATATCCAAAGTAAGCTTTGGCAATAGTTATATTGTTACATCATGCCAATAAAGAGATCCTTTCAGTAAACATAACATAGTTATAACAATAATAAATAGTAACAATTGTAAGTAATAGTAATAGTAAGTAAGGAATAGTAATAGTGCTAGTAATAGTGCTAGTAATAGTAATAGTGTTAGTAATAGTAATAGCATTAGTGATAGCAATAGTGATAGTAATAAATGCATAGTATTAGTGATAGTAGCATTAGTGATAGCAATAGTGATAGTAATAAGCGCAGCAATAGTGATAGTATTAGTGATAGCAATAGTGATAGCAATAGCGCTAGCAATAGTGATAGTACAGTGATAGCAATAGTGATAGCAATAGTGATAGTAATAGTGATAGTAATAGTGATAGCAATAGTGCTAGTAATAGCGATAGTAATAGTGATAGTTATAGCGATAGCAATAGTGATAGTAATAACGATAGTAATAGCAATAGTGATAGCAATAGTGATAGCAATAGTGATAGTAATAGCGATAGTAATAGTGATAGCAATAGCAATAGTGATAGGAATAGCAATAGTGATAGTAATAGTAATAGTGAGTAATAGTGATAGTAATAGTGATAGTAATAGTGATAGTAAGTAATAGTGATAGTAATAGTGATAGTAATAGTGATAGTAATAGTGATAGTAAGTAATAGTGATAGTAATAGTGATAGTAATAGTGATAGCAATAGTAATAGTGATAGCAATAGTATAGTAATAGTGATAGTAATAGTGATAGTAATAGTGATAGTAATAGTAAGTAAGGAATAGCAGTAGTGATAGTAATAGTGATAGTGATAGCAATAGTGATAGTGATCGCAATAGCGATAGCAATTGTGATAGGAATGGTGATAGTAATAGTGATAGGAATAGCAATAGTGATAGCAATAGTGATAGCAATAGTGATAGCAAGAGTGATAGCAATAGTGATATTAATAGTGATAGTAATAGTGATGGTAATAGTGATAGCAATAGCGATAGCAATAGTGATAGTAATAGTAATAGCGATAGAGATAGTAATAGTGATAGTAATAGTGATAGTAATAGTGATAGTAATAGTGATAGTAATAGTGATAGTAATAGTAAGTATGAATAGCAGTAGTGATAGTAATAGTGATAGTGATAGCAATAGTGATAGCAATAGTGATAGCAATTGTGATAGGAATGGTGATAGTAATAGTGATAGGAATAGCAATAGCAATAGTGATAGCAATAGTGATAGCAAGAGTGATAGCAATAGTGATATTAATAGTGATAGCAATAATGATAGCAATAGTGATATTAATAGTGATAGTAATAGTGATAGCAATAGTGATAGCAATAGCGATAGTAATAGTGATAGTACCAACGATAGTAATAGCAATAGCGATAGTACTAGTGATAGACATAGTGATAGGAATAGCAATAGTGATAGTAATAGTGATAGTAATAGTGATAGTAATAGTGAGAGTAAGTAATAGTGATAGTAATAGTGATAGTAATAGTAATAGTGATAGTAATAGTGATAGTAATAGTGATAGTAAAAGCAAGTAATAGTAATATTAAAGATAATAGTGATAGCACTAGTGATAGACATAGTGACAGAAACAAAGCAACAGTGATAGCAACAGCAATAGTGATAGCAATAGCGATAGTAATAGTGATAGTAATAGTGATAGTAATAGTAATAGTGATAGTAATAGTGATAGTAAGCAATAGTGATAGGAATATAACAATAATAGTGATAGCAATAGCAATAGCAATAGTGATAGTAATAGTGATAGTAATAGTGATAGTAACAGCAAGTAACAGTAAGTAACAGTAATATTAAATAACAGTGATAGTAATAGTGATAGTAATAGCAATATTAAGGAATAGGATAGTAATAGTGATAGTAATAGCAATATTAAGTAATAGTGATAGTAATAGTGATAGGAATAGTGATAGCAATAGTGATAGTAATAGTGATAGTAATAGCAAGTAACAGTAAGTAATAGTAATATTAAGTAATAGTGATAGTAATAGTAATATTAAGTAACAGTGATAGTACTAGTGATAGTAATAGTAATATTAAGTAATAGTGATAGTAATAGTAATATTAAGCAATAGTAATGTAATAATAATAGTAAGCAATAGCAATAGTGATAGTAATAGTAAGTAATAGTAAAAGTAATAGTTATTAGTAATAGTGATAGTAATAGTAAGTAATAGTAAAAGCAATAATATTACAGTAATAGTAATAGTAATGTAATAAATAGTAAAAGTAACAGTAATGTAATAATAATAGTAAGTAATAGTAAAAAACAATAGTAATGTAATAATAATAGTAAAATAGCAATAGTGATAGTAATATTAAGTAACAGTAATAGTGATAGTAATAGTAAGTAATAGTAATAGCAATGCAATAATAATAGTAAGTAATAGCAATAATAATAGTAAGTAATAGTAATAGTGATAGCAATAGTAAGTAACAGTAATAGCAATAGTAATAGTGATAGTAATATTAAGTAACAGTAATAGTAATGTAATAATAATAGTAAGTAATAGTAATGTAATAAATAATAGCAAGTAATAGTAATAGTGATAGTAATAGTAAGTAATTGTAATAGTAATAGTAATTGTAAGTAATAGTAATGTAATAATAATAGTAAGTAATAGTAATAGTGATAGTAATAGTAAGTAATAGTAATAGTGATAGTAATAGTAGTAATAGTAATGTAATAGTAATAGTAAGTAATAGCAATAGTAATGTAATAATACTAGTAAGTAATAGTAATGTAATAATAATAGTAAGTAATAGTAATAGTAATGTAATAATAATAGTAAGTAATAGTAATAGTGATAGTAATAGTAATGTAATAATAATAGTAAGTAATAGTAATAGTGATAGTAATAGTAATGCAATAATAACAGTAAGTAATAGTAATAGTAATGTAATAATAATAGTAAGTAATAGTAATAGTAATGTAATAATAGCAAGTAATAGTAATAGTGATAGTAAATAGCAATGTAATAATAATAGCAAGCAATAGTAATAGTAATGTAATAATAATAGTAAGTAATTGTAATAGTGATAGTAATAGTAATGTAATAATAATAGTAAGTAATTGTAATAGCAATAGTAATAGTAATGTAATAATAATAGTAACAGTAATAGCAATAGTAATGTAATAATAATAGTAAGTAATAGTAATAGTAATGTAATAATAATAGTAAGTGAAAACAGCAATAGTGATAGCAATAGTAAGTAATAGTAATAGTGATAGATAATAGTAAGTAATAGTAATGTAACAGTAATAGTAAGTAATAGTAATAGTAGTAATAGCAATAAATGTAATAGTAATAACAGTAATAGTGAAGTAATAGTGAATAGCAATAGTAAGTAATAGCATAGTAATAGTAATAGTGATAGTAATTGTAATAGTGATAGTAATTGTAATAGTAATAGTGATAGTGATAGTAATAGTGATAGTAATAGTGATAGTAATTGTAATAGTAATAGAAATAGATAGTGATACTCACAGAGAGACCAGGTAGACCTGGAGGACCATTAGGACCTGCTAGACCAACCAGACCCTGAAACAACAAGCACACCGTCAATGCAACAACATGTACGTGTGTGTGATGCAGGTGGTTTGCAACCACCAGAAGTACCTTTGCTAGACACGGTCCAGGATTCAGTTGAAAGGGCAAACACAGTATGTATCAGACCAAGAGCCTTGGATTGATGTGTGTGTGTGTGTGTGTGTTGTCTCTTTGGGTCCCAGTAGACCCTGGTTCCCTGGAAATCCTCTGTCTCCCTTCTCTCCAAACTCTCCTGGAGGGCCTATCAGCCCAATCAGACCTCCATGACCCTACGCACATAACACACTTACATAGCACTTTGGGGGGTTATGTGTGATGACCCTACGCACATAACACACACTTAGATAGCACTGGGGGGGGTATGTGTGATGACCCTACACACATAACACACACTTAGATAGCACTGGGGGGCTATGTGTGATGACCCTACACACATACAGTGAGGGAAAATAGGATTTGATCCCCTGCTGATTTTGTACGTCTGCCCACTGACAGAGAAATTATCCGTCTATCATTTTAATGTCAGGTTTATTTGAACAGCGAGCGACAGAATATCAACAAAAAGATCTTCTCCAAGTCATTAAGGTTTCGGGGCTGACGTTTGGCAACTCGAACCTTCAACTCCCTCCACAGATTTTCTATGGGATTAAGGTCTGGAGACTGGCTAGGCCACTCCAGGACCTTAATGTGCTTCTTCTTGAGCCACTCCTTTGTTGCCTTGGCCGTGTGTTTTGGGTCATTGTCATGCTGGAATACCCATCCACGACCCATTTTCAATGCCCTGGCTGAGCATCAATGCCCTGGCTGAGCATCAACCAAGATTTGATGGTACATGGCCCCGTCCATCGGCCCTTTGATGCGGTGAAGTTGTCCTGTCCCCTTAGCAGAAAAACACCCCTAAAGCATAATGTTTCCACCTCCATGTTTGACGGTGGGGATGGTATTCTTGGGGTCAAAGGCAGCATTCCTCCTCCGAGTTGAGTTGATGCCAAAGAGCTCCATTTTGGTCTCATCTGACCACAACACTTTCACCCAGTTGTCCTCTGAATCATTCAGATGTTCATTGGCAAACTTCAGACGGGGCATGTATATGTGCTTTCTTAAGCAGGGGGACCTTGCGGGCACTACAGGATCTCAGTCCTTCAATGCGAGTGTGATACCAATTGTTTTCTTGGTGACTATGGTCCCAGCTGCCTTGAGATCATTGACAAGATCCTCCCGTGTAGTTCTGGGCTGATTCCTCATGATCATTGCAACTCCACGAGGTGAGATCTTGCATGGAGCCCCAGGCCGAGGGAGATTGACAGTTCTTTTGTGTTTCTTCCATTTGCGAATAATCGCACCAACTGTTGTCACCTTCTCACCAAGCTGCTTGGCGATGGTCTTGTAGCCCATTCCAGCCTTGTGTAGGTCTATAATCTTGTCCCTGACATCCTTGGAGAGCTCTTTGGTCTTGGCCATGGAAGAGAGTTTGAAATCTGATTGATTGATTGCTTCTGTGGACAGGTGTCTTTTTTATACAGGTAACAACTGAGATTAGGAGCACTCCCTTTAAGAGTGTGCTCCTAATCTCAGCTTGTTACCGTATAAAAAGACACCTGGGAGCCAGAAACCGTTCTGATTGAGAGGGGTCAAATACTTATTTCCCTCATTAAAATGCAAATCAATGTATAACATTTTTACCTGCGTTTCTGGATATTCTTTGTTGTTGTTCTGTCTCTCTGTTCAAATAAACCTTCCATTAAAATGATAGACTCGTCATTACCTTGTCAGTGGACAAACGTACAAAATCAGCAGAGGATCAAATACTGTTTTCCCTCACTGTAGCACACACTTAGTTAGCACTGGGGGGTCTGTGTGTGTGTGTGTGTGTTGTCACCTTGTCTCCTTCCTGCCTGGATCTCCCTTCCAACCCCGGTGATCCTGGAGGACCCTGTGGGAAAAGAGGACAAGAGGGCAAAGGTGACAAGAGCTCAAGCTAGAGCTCAAACTAG
>NW_026286678.1:0-5720 GCF_023373465.1 Oncorhynchus keta | reverse complement strand
GCGTTTAAGAGCAGTTGGAGGCCACGGAAGGAGAGTTGTATGGCATTGAAGCTCATCTGGAAGTTAGTTAATTCTTGACACTACCCATCCCGGTACCGGGGTAATTGTCATCAGCAACCGCTGAATAGCATAGCGCCACAGTCAAATAACATTACTAAAACATGTGCAATATTGCAAAACACAGTTTTGCCTTTTGTTAATCCACCTGTCGTCTCAGATTTTGAAATTATGCTTTACAGCGAAAGCAATCCAAGCGTTTGTGTAAATTTATCGATAGCATAACATAACATTATGTACACTAAGCATTAAGTAGCTAGGTCACGAAAATCAGAAAAGCAATCAAAAGAATTGTTTACCTTTGATGATCTTCGGATGTTTTCACTCACGAGACTCCCAGTTACACAACAAATGTTCCTTTTGTTCCATAAAGATTATTTTTATATCCAAAATACCTCCGTTTGTTTGTCGCGTTATGTTCAGAAATCCACAGGAAAGAGCGGTCATGACAACGCAGAAGTATATTCTAAGTAATATCCATAATGTCCACAGAAACATGTCAAACGTTTTTTATAATCAATTCTCAAGTTGATTTTAAAATATATATTTGATAATATATCAACCGTGTGTGTAGCTTTTTCAATAACAGCGGGAGAAACAATGGCCACTTTACTCAGTTGCGCAAAACTCACTCAGAGAGCCCCCACCTATCCACTCACGCAATGTGATCCTTCACGCTCATTTTTCAAAATAAAAGCCTGAAACTATGACTGTTGAGACCTTAGGGAAGCCATAGAAAAAGGAATCTGGTTGATATCCATTTAAATGGAGGATAGGCATGCATAGGAACAGAGAGATTTCAAAATAAGAGGCACTTCCTGATTGGATTTTCCTCAGGATGTCGCCTGCAATATCAGTTCTGTTGTACTTACAGACAACATTTTTACAGTTTTGGAAACTTTAGAGTGTTTTCTATCCCAACCTGACAATTATATGCATATTCTAGTTTCTGGTGCTAAGAAGTAGGCAGTTTCAAATGGGTATGTTTTTTATCCAAAAACAAAAATACTGCCCCCTACACGCAAAAGGTTAATAGAGTGTCCAAAGAAGGGCCAGAAGTATACAGAATGGTGTCGTCTGCATAGAGGTGGATTAGAGAATCACCAGCAACAAGAGCGACATCATTGATGTATACAGAGAAGAGAGTTGTTCCGAGAATTTAACCCTGTGGCACCCCCATAGAGACTGCCAGAGGTCCGGTCAACAGGCCCTCCGATTTGACACACCGAGCTCTATCAGAGAAGTAGTTGGTGAACCAGGCGAGGCAATCATTTGAGAAACCAAGGCTGTTGAGTCTGCCAATAAGAATGTGGTGATTGACAGAGTCGAAAGCCTTGGCCAGGTCGATGAATACAGCTGCACAGTAATGTCTCCTATCGATGGTGGTTATGATATCATTAAGGACCTTGAGCATGGCTGAGGTGCACCCATGACCAGCTCAGAAACCAGATTGCATAGCGGAGAAGGTACGATGTGATTCAACATGATCAGTAATCTGTTTGTTAACTTGGCATATGACTTTAAACCTTATTTGGTGTTCCATTGTAGTGTGATATGTCTAAATTATCAGTAAATACACTGAAAAGTATTTAATTATATCCATATAGCTTGGTTCTTTGCAGACTATATCAATTGGACAACATACCAGACGTGGACCTTAACAATTAACATAGAGAATGTGACTTTACTAACATACTGAATACATCATTAACTTGAAAACATTTGTTTTAATATAATTTGATATGATTTATACTTTTACTTTTGATACTTAAGTATGTAAAAATTCTCAAGTAACATTTCACTGGGTGACTTTCTTGAGTCATGTTCTAATAAGATATGCTTACTTTTACTCTCGTTTGACAATTGGTTACCTTTTCCAACACTGCAATGGGAAGCATGTTGAAGTGCCGGGTTGCTGCCCTGGTGCAAATTGCACCTTGAATTGGAGAGGCCAGCAATCTCCTGGCAAGGTGCAGATTTAAAGTGGCCTCCCAAACAGCACACTCTGCACTGCATTAGTATCTCCCTCAGGCAGTGGTGGCCAGTACTGTAGAAGAAGAGGCAGAGACTGCAAAACCACAGCCCTGCAACCTGTGTCTGGATGCATCCCAAATGGCACCCTATCCCCCTATGGGCACTCAAAGTAGTGCACTATATAAGTAATTGGGTGCTCCATTTTGGATGGGTTTCACTCTCCTATGAAGGTCAGTGGAAAACACATCCTATAGACAACATGATCAGAATGGAACCCATCGCATCCCACAAAAACTGAAAACTTTTGCAAAGTGAGTGTCTAATAGTTTACTGGTCCAATAGGAAAAAAGGAGAAGAAATTGTTCAGATCACTGCATGGAGGCGTGCATATTTAGTTTAAGCCATCAACATTTGATTATACTAATACACTATATATACAAAAGTACATGGACACCTCTTCAAATTTGTGGATTTGGCTATTTCAAACACACACCAGTTACTGACAGATGTAGAAAATTTGAGCACCCAGGTCTGTAATCTCCATAGACAAACATTGGCACTAGAATGGCCTTAATGAAGACCTGAGTGACTTTCAACGTGGTTCCGGCCACCTTCCAATAAGTCAAATTGTCAAATTTCTGCCCTGCAGGAAGTGCCCATGTAAAATAATAATATGTCCTTGGTTACAAACTGCCTCTGAAGCAACGCCCCACAAGAACTGTTTGTTGAGAGGTTAATGAAATGGGTTCCATGCACAACGAGCACACAATCCTAAATCACCATGTGCAATGCCAAGCATCGGCTGGAGTGGTGTAAAGCTACTTTGACCATTGAATCGGGAGCAGTGGAAACGGTTGTCCAGGAGTGAAGAATGCGCTTCACCATCTGCCAGTCTGACTGACAAATCTGGATTTGGCAGATGCCGATAGAATGCTACCTACTACAATTCATAGTGCCATGTGTAAAGTTTGGAAGAGGAGGAATGCTCTGGGACTGTTTTCACATGATTCAGGCTAGGCCCCTAGTTCCAGAGAAGGGAAATCTGAATGCGACAGCATACAATGACACTCTAGACCACATATGTCAGAGTCAAGGCCCCGCGGGCCACATCCGCCCGCGAGAAGGTTTTTTACGGCCCTGGGATGATCTTAGTTATTATTAGAACCGCACGCAGACCGCAGCAAGCCGGCAGCCCGCAGATCTTTACACGCAATACTACATTTCCACAATGCAACGGTGACGCACCGAGCAGTGGTTTTCAATGTTTACGCACAGCAGTTGTCAGCATCACAGTAAAAATTAACTTTCAGATACCCATCAAAAATGGCAAACGAGAGGTGGACACTGAGAACGGGGTTTCAAACAAGGTGGGAGTCGGAGTATTTGTTCACGGAGGTAGCTGGAAAACCTGTGTGTCTTCTGTGTGGAGAAAGTGTGGCGGTACTGAAGAGTATAATCTGGAGACGACATTATGAAACGAAACACGCGGACAAAAACAAGAATATGGACATGGAACAAAGGCTACAAAGGCAGAGGAATTAAAACGAGGCCTCAAATCTCGACAGGCTCTGTTCAAAAAGCCAAATCACAAGGCCAGGCTGCTGTCAAGGCCAGTTTTATTTTGGCAGAAGAGACGCTAAATCAGCCCCGCCATTTACGGAGGGGGATTTCATCAAAACTGCATGATTAAAGTTTGTGGTTTGCCCAGAAAAAAGGCAACTCTTTTAAATGTGAGTCTGAGCAGAAACACCATTGCCGAGAGAGTAGACCAGTTGTCCATCAATCTAAAAGAGCAGCTTGTGAAAAAGGGAAAAGATTTCATTGCATATTCCTTGGCTGTGGATGAGAGCACCGACATTTCTGACATTGCCCAGTTGTCAATTTTCATCCGCGGAGTGGACTCCAGCCTAAGCGGCCAGAGGAGTTTTTGGTTTACGTCCTATACATGGCACAACTACGGGGCATGATTTGTATGAAGAGTGTCAAGATGTGTAAATGAGATGGAGCTGCCTTGGGAAAACTCCGTGGGTTTGACAACCGACGGAGCACCTGCGTGTGGACACAGGAGCGGACTGGTGGCGAAGATACGGGAAAAGATGCAAGAGGAAAACGCGACAGGTGAGCTGACAGCTTATCATTGTATCATACACCAGGGAAGCGTTGTCGTAAAGCCTGAAAATGGAGCATGTAATGAGCATCATCACGCACAGTTAACTTTATCAGAGCCAAAGGTTTGAATCACCGCAGTTCAAGGCATTTCTGACGGAGTTAGAAACGGAGCATGGTGATTTGCCTTATCACACAGAGGTGCGATGGCTAAGCCAGGGAAAGGTGCTTCAAAGATGTTTGAGCTTCGTGAGGAGATTTGTCTGTTCTTGGACAGCAAAGGGAAAGACACAACACAACTCCGAGACGAAATGTTTCTGTGTGAAATGGCTTTTCTGTGTGACATTACGAGTCATCTGAATGCAATGAACTTGCAGCTGCAGGGTCGGGATAAAGTGTCATCTCTGATATGTACAGTACAGTGAAGGCATTTAAAACCAAACTGACTCTGTGGGAGACGTAGATGCGGAAAGAAAATTTGAGCCACTTTCCCCAGCTGCCAGACCATGAAAGAGAAGCTCCTACCAGTGCGTTTGACGCACAGTTGGCTGATAAAATAGGTATGCTTGCCGCTGACTTTCGAGCGCCGATTTGCTGACTTTGAAGCACAAAAAGCAGGTGGAAACTGCTCGTAACCCATTTGCTGTTGACGGGAAAGCTCACCACCAAACCTCCAAATGGAGTTGATTGACCTCCAATGCAATGATGCACTGAGGGTAAAATATGCGGCAGTGGGTGCTGCGGAGTTCGCCCCGTTTCCTCCCGACAATGCCCCAGCTGCGCATCCCAGGCTGCTCAAATCGCTTGTCTATGTTTGGCAGCACATACCTGTGTGAACAACTGTTTTCTTTGATGAACTTGAAAAACATCACACAGAAGTCAACTTACTGCTGAACACCTCACTCAATTCTGAGGATTTCCTCAGCTCAGAGCCTTACTCCGAACATTGATGAACTTGTGGAAAAGATGGGACACCACAAGTATCACCTCAACCTCAAACAAGTGAACATTACTGTGCAATCACATATTTAGGATTTTTACTCAGTTCAAGTTTAAAAGTTAAAGTTTAATATTTGTTTTCACTGCATGTTACTTTTCCTTAAACAAAGTAAGTTTGTTCTTTTGATTAATAGATTTTTGCACTTTATTTTATTGTATTTCAATCCAATTATATTTTAAAAATATTTCAGTTGAGTGGATGATAGAAAATTGCTATTGTTTTTTTCTTTGAAGTAAATTTAGCCCACTTTGCTAAAATAGAAAATATAGGCTACTGATGGTGCCTTGAATACCGGTTTCTTTCATTTAATGTTCATGTTATGGGGGATTTTTATATAAAGGAAATTTGTCTTTTGTGTCTGTTGAAAATTAAAGATTACTGACAGAGCCATAAGAAAATATTGCTTTTATTTATCTGATCATATTGGAATATATTTGTTAGGTTTTCAGTAGGTTCACTTAGGTTCACTAGACTATATGCGTCATTTTAAAAATTTTTCAATGAACATTCGAACAGTCCGGCCCCTCGGCTTGTAGCTAAATTTTTTATTTGGCCCTCCGTCCATTTGACTTTGACACCCCTG
>NW_026286677.1:0-13483 GCF_023373465.1 Oncorhynchus keta | reverse complement strand
CCAGTAGAACAGCCACTTTACAATAGTGCATCTAAACCTTTTAAGGGGAGGGGGGTGAGAAGGATTACTTATCCTATCCTAGGTATTCCTTAAAGAGGTGGGGTTTCAGGTGTCTCCGGAAGGTGGTGATTGACTCCGCTGTCCTGGCGTCGTGAGGGAGTGTGTTCCACCATTGGGGAGCCAGAGCAGCGAACAGTTTTGACTGGGCTGAGAGGGAACTGTACTTCCTCAGTGGTAGGGAGGCGAGCAGGCCAGAGGTGGATGAACGCAGTGCCCTTGTTTGGGTGTAGGGCCTGATCAGAGCCTGGAGGTACTGAGGTGCCGTTCCCCTCACAGCTCCGTAGGCAAGCACCATGGTCTTGTAGCGGATGCGAGCTTCAACTGGAAGCCAGTGGAGAGAGCGGAGGAGCGTGGTGACGTGAGAGAACTTGGGAAGGTTGAACACCAGACGGGCTGCGGCGTTCTGGATGAGTTGTAGGGGTTTAATGGCACAGGCAGGGAGCCCAGCCAAAAGCGAGTTGCAGTAATCCAGACGGGAGATGACAAGTGCCTGGATTAGGACCTGCGCCGCTTCCTGTGTGAGGCAGGGTCGTACTCTGCGGATGTTGTAGAGCATGAACCTACAGGAACGGGCCACCGCCTTGATGTTAGTTGAGAACGACAGGGTGTTGTCCAGGATCACGCCAAGGTTCTTAGCGCTCTGGGAGGAGGACACAATGGAGTTGTCAACCGTGATGGCGAGATCATGGAACGGGCAGTCCTTCCCCGGGAGGAAGAGCAGCTCCGTCTTGCCGAGGTTCAGCTTGAGGTGGTGATCCGTCATCCACACAGATATGTCTGCCAGACATGCAGAGATGCGATTCGCCACCTGGTCATCAGAAGGGGGAAAGGAGAAGATTAATTGTGTGTCGTCTGCATAGCAATGATAGGAGAGACCATGTGAGGTTATGACAGAGCCAAGTGACTTGGTGTATAGCGAGAATAGGAGAGGGCCTAGAACAGAGCCCTGGGGGGACACCAGTGGTGAGGAGCGCGTGGTGAGGAGACAGATTCTCGCCACGCCACCTGGTAGGAGCGACCTGTCAGGTAGGACGCAATCCAAGCGTGGGCCGCGCCGGAGATGCCCAACTCGGAGAGGGTGGAGAGGAGGATCTGATGGTTCACAGTATCGAAGGCAGCCGATAGGTCTAGAAGGATGAGAGCAGAGGAGAGAGAGTTAGCTTTAGCAGTGCGGAGCGCCTCCGTGATACAGAGAAGAGCAGTCTCAGTTGAATGACTAGTCTTGAAACCTGACTGATTTGGATCAAGAAGGTCATTCTGAGAGAGATAGCGGGAGAGCTGGCCAAGGACGGCACGTTCAAGAGTTTTGGAGAGAAAAGAAAGAAGGGATACTGGTCTGTAGTTGTTGACATCGGAGGGATCGAGTGTAGTTTTTTTCAGAAGGGGTGCAACTCTCGCTCTCTTGAAGACGGAAGGGACGTAGCCAACGGTCAGGGATGAGTTGATGAGCGAGGTGAGGTAAGGGAGAAGGTCTCCGGAAATGGTCTGGAGAAGAGAGGAGGGGATAGGGTCGAGCGGGCAGGTTGTTGGGCGGCCGGCCGTCACAAGACGCGAGATTTCATCTGGAGAGAGGGGAGAAAGAGGTCAGAGCACAGGGTAGGGCAGTGTGAGCAGAACCAGCGGTGTCGTTTGACTTAGCAAACGAGGATCGGATGTCGTCGACCTTCTTTTCAAAATGGTTGACGAAGTCATCTGCAGAGAGGGAGGGGGGGGGGGGGAGGAGGATTCAGGAGGGAGGAGAAGGTGGCAAAGAGCTTCCTAGGGTTAGAGGCAGATGCTTGGAATTTAGAGTGGTAGAAAGTGGCTTTTGCAGCAGAGACAGAGGAGGAAAATGTAGAGAGGAGGGAGCGAAAGGATGCCAGGTCCGCAGGGAGGCGAGTTTTCCTCCATTTCCGCTCGGCTGCCCGGAGCCCTGTTCTGTGAGCTCGCAATGAGTCGTCGAGCCACGGAGCGGGAGGGGAGGACCGAGCCGGCCTGGAAGATAGGGGACATAGAGAGTCAAAGGATGCAGAAAGGGAGGAGAGGAGGGTTGAGGAGGCAGAATCAGGAGATAGGTTGGAGAAGGTTTGAGCAGAGGGAAGAGATGATAGGATGGAAGAGGAGAGAGTAGCGGAGGAGAGAGAGCGAAGGTTGGGACGGCGCGATACCATCCGAGTAGGGGCAGTGTGGGAAGTGTTGGATGAGAGCGAGAGGAAAAGGATACAAGGTAGTGGTCGGAGACTTGGAGGGGAGTTGCAATGAGGTTAGTGGAAGAACAGCATCTAGTAAAGATGAGGTCGAGCGTATTGCCTGCCTTGTGAGTAGGGGGAAGGTGAGAGGGTGAGGTCAAAAGAGGAAAGGAGTGGAAAGAAGGAGGCAGAGAGGAATGAGTCAAAGGTAGACGTGGGGAGGTTAAAGTCGCCCAGAACTGTGAGAGGTGAGCCGTCCTCAGGAAAGGAGCTTATCAAGACATCAAGCTCATTGATGAACTCTCCGAGGGACATGGAGGGCGATAAATGATAAGGATGTTAAGCTTGAAAGGGCTGGTAACTGTGACAGCATGAAATTCAAAGGAGGCGATAGACAGATGGGTAAGGGGAGAAAGAGAGAATGACCACTTGGGAGAGATGAGGATCCCGGTGCCACCACCCCGCTGACCAGAAGCTCTCGGGTGTGCGAGAACACGTGGGCGGACGAAGAGAGAGCAGTAGGAGTAGCAGTGTTATCTGTGGTGATCCATGTTTCCGTCAGTGCCAAGAAGTCGAGGACTGGAGGGAGGCATAGGCTGAGATGAACTCTGCCTTGTTGGCCGCAGATCGGCAGTTCCAGAGGCTACCGGAGACCTGGAACTCCACGTGGGTCGTGCGCTGGGACCACCAGATTAGGTGGCCGCGGCCACGCGGTGTGGAGCGTTTGTATGGTCTGTGCAGAGAGGAGATAACAGGGATAGACAGACACATAGTTGACAGGCTACAGAAGAGGCTACGCTAATGCAAGGAGATTGGAATGACAAGTGGACTACACGTCTCGAATGTTCAGAAAGTTAAGCTTACGTAGCAAGAATCTTATTGACTAAAATGATTAAAATGATACAGTACTGCTGAAGTAGGCTAGCTGGCAGTGGCTGCGTTGTTGACTTTGTAGGCTAGCTGGCAGTGGCTGCGTTGTTGACACTACACTAATCAAGTCGTTCCGTTGAGTGTAATAGTTTCTACAGTGCTGCTATTCGGGGCTAGCTGGCTAGCTAGCAGTGTTGATTACGTTACGTTGCGTTAAAAGAACGACAATAGCTGGCTAGCTAACCTAGAAAATCGCTCTAGACTACACAATTATCTTTGATACACAGACGGCTATGTAGCTAGCTATGTAGCTAGCTACGATCAAACAAATCAAACCGTTGTGCTGTAATGAAATGAAATGAAAATGTGATACTACCTGTGGAGCGAAGCGGAACGGCCCGGGTTGTTGAGTGCGGAAGTTCTATTCAGTAGATGTTGGCTAGCTGTTGGCTAGCTAGCAGTGTCTCCTACGTTAAGGACGACAAATAGCTGGCTAGCTAACCTCGGTAAATTAAGATAATCACTCTAAGACTACACGCTCTAAACTACACAATTATCTTGGATACGAAGACAGCAAAGACAACTATGTAACTAGCTAACACTACACTAATCAAGTCGTTCAGTTGAGTGTAATAGTTTCTACAGTGCTGCTATTCGGTAGACGGTGGACGTTTGCTAGCTAGCTAGCTGCTGGGCAGATAGCAGTGTAGACTACGTTAGGACGACGAAATACGAAGTCTTCAAGGCAATGGGTAGCTACTTCGACGAATCTAAAATATAAAAATATATATTTTGATTTAACAGTTTTTTGGTTACTACAAATCTGGTGGCCAACTACAATAAACGTCTGACCTCTGTGATTTCCAAAACAATTTGTTTTTCAGTAGGACCGATTGGAGTAATGGCTACCTCTGTATTTTATGTGAGAATCTCTCTCGGAGCCACCATGTGACCACTTACGCAATGTAGCCGCCACGGATATTCTTCAACATAAATGCGTAAAACTACGTCACAATGCTGTAGACACCTTGGGGAATACGTAGAAAGCGTAAGCTCGTTGATGGCACATTCACAGCTCAATAGGGACTCATTGGAACGCAGCCCTTTCAAAACCTGGGGCACTTACGGATTGGATTTTTCTCAAGCTTTCGCCTGCAACATCAGTTCTGTTATACACACAGACAATATCTTTACAGTTTTGGAAACGTTGGTGTTTTCTATAGAAACTGTCAATTATATGCATATTCTAGCATCTTGTCCTAACAAAATATCCCCTTTAAAACAGGAACATTTTTTTTTCCAAAATGAAAATTCTGCCCCCTAGTACCAACAGGTTAAGCGCTGAATCTCTGAGACCAGGAAACGGGAGGCGGGAGCTACACATTTTAAATGGTTGGAACTTTGAACCTCAACACAAGTTGAAGAAATAAACTCACCTTCCTATAGACATTTACATTTACATTTAAGTCATTTAGCAGACGCTCTTATCCAGAGCGACTTACAAATTGGTGCAAACACCTATGACAACCAGTGGAACAGCCACTTGCATCTAAATCTTGTTGGGGGGGGAGAAGGGGGGAGAAGGATTACTTACCCTTACTTACCCTATCCTAGGTATTCCTTGAAGAGGTGGGGTTTCAGGTGTCTCCGGAAGGTGGTGATTGACTCCGCTGTCCTGGCGTCGTGAGGGAGTTTGTTCCACCATTGGGGGCCAGAGCAGCGAACAGTTTTGACTGGGCTGAGCGGGAACTGTACTTCCTCAGTGGTAGGGAGGCGAGCAGGCCAGAGGTGGATGAACGCAGTGCCCTTGTTTGGGTGTAGGGCCTGATCAGAGCCTGGAGGTACTGAGGTGCCGTTCCCCTCACAGCTCCGTAGGCGAGCACCATGGTCTTGTAGCGGATGCGAGCTTCAACTGGAAGCCAGTGGAGAGAGCGGAGGAGCGGGGTGACGTGAGAGAACTTGGGAAGGTTGAACACCAGACGGGCTGCGGCGTTCTGGATGAGTTGTAGGGGTTTAATGGCACAGGCAGGGAGCCCAGCCAACAGCGAGTTGCAGTAATCAAGACGGGAGATGACAAGTGCCTGGATTAGGACCTGCGCCGCTTCCTGTGTGAGGCAGGGTCGTACTCTGCGGATGTTGTAGAGCATGAACCTACAGGAACGGGACACCGCCTTGATGTTAGTTGAGAACGTCAGGGTGTTGTCCAGGATCACGCCAAGGATCTTAGCGCTCTGGGAGGAGGACACAATGGAGTTGTCAACCGTGATGGCGAGATCATGGAACGGGCAGTCCTTCCCCGGGAGGAAGAGGAGCTCCGTCTTGCTGAGGTTCAGCTTGAGGTGGTGATCCGTCATCCACACTGATATGTCTGCCAGACATGCAGAGATGCGATTCGCCACCTGGTCATCAGAAGGGGGAAAGGAGAAGATTAATTGTGTAGACTAGAGAGACGGCGAGCTGCAGCTCATGTACATCGTGGTCCGAATCCTGAATTCCAACACAAGGCGGAGAACAAACTCCCCTCTCAGAGAATCACTGAGACAGCTGTGTTGAGTCAAAAGAGAATCTAAGTGAGACTGTCCTACTATGCTCATCACCAATTGGAACCATCGACACGGCTGGCTAGCTATCTTTCAGAGTGAACAAAAGTAGAAGAGACAGGTCCTGACACTTTCAGACAATCAGAGCCTTACAGGCGTGCCACTGAAAGGCCGATCCACATCCTTCCTAAGAAGGCCTGGTTCCGACAGAGAGAAACGGCAAACAAAGGCACTCGCACGTAAATATATTTATGGTTTCTTATTCCAAACGGACAGTGGTTTGTGTGCAAAGTATATGATTAATGTGAGAATAGTTCTAAAATGTATTGACGATAAGTGTCCCTCTTTCTCCCTCTCCACATCGTTGTTTAAAAAGCCATATTGTGCCAGTCTGCTAGGGACCTTTGTCTCATGTAGTAAGTCTGTATGTTTATTCTGTTATTATTTAATTAGCTAATAAATAAATAAACCAATTGGTGTTGTACTGAATCATGAGTAAGGCTGGGGTTTTTGCAGATGCATAAGGTTACGACTGTTCAGAATGATGATATGATAAGAGGTAATGATTAATATGTTAACTGTTTTATGGATGTGATAGGTATAGACCTTTAGAGTTTAATTCAGGAGATGGTACTTCTAAACAAGACCCCCCCACCAAGATGTCGGACTGAACACAGCAATGTAGATCACCTCAAGATAAAAACATTTTATTCAATATCGGTAAGTTAGACTAAATATTAGCACTTCATAATCTGGCGGGTAATAACCTTCAATCTAGATAACAACACAAAACAAATCATAAGACTAGAGAAATGTATTGACAAATATTACAAAAACAAGCAACACCCAAAAATGATGGCGAGTATGACAGGGGAACCTATCTCAAAATGAAAACGTGACTCTTCTCTTCACAGACAATTTAATATTTTCACAACCGGGAATGGTAAAGGTCGGAACCGATCTGTTAAAATCAATAAATGACAAACGGGGCATACTTGAACTAGTCAGTAAGGATAAAAAAAAAGAGTTAAAGGCAAGCCTCGAGATGAATGACGAAAATGCTGCGACATTGGAGAAAGACACAAACAAGCTAAAAGGGACAGTCAATAAGATTGAAACCAAAGTTAATGAACTTAAAAAGGAGAACATCGTTCTGAGAGAAACCTTACTTGACATACAGACTAGATCCGTGAGAGAGAATCTGGTACTTACAGGTATCCCAGAGAAAGAAGGAGAAGTTCCTGAATCTCTAGTTAGAGAGTTCCTCCTTACAGTGCTTCAGATCCCACATGAAGCTATCGACTAAATTCAACTCGAATGTGTAAACCGCTTCGGACAGAGAGGGCAGAGGTATGAACCAATCGTTGCCAAATTTGCTTTCTTTAAAGATAAAATAGTGGTAAAAAGCATGGGTAAAAGTCTTGCTCGCACGAAAATAGGCATGAATGATCTGTTCCCGAAAGAGCCGTTCTGTAATTTCCTTCTAATTTTCAAGGAAAATAGATTGAAAGGGAAACGCATAGGTCTCGTAGTCGATAAATTGTATATTGATAACCAATTGTTTAGAGACACAAAGACTACTCTAAAAATTACGAAGTTCTCATATAGGTGGCAAATAATGAAACACACAATACTAGCCATGGTATAGATTGTAATAATACATAAAATTGCTTCTCTATCTATCTTCAAATATAACTACTTGGAACACAAAAGCAGTAATTCAACATGGTGGAGATAAAAACACAGCAGACAAAGGCACAGGATGTGGGTATGTGTGGCTGTATTGAGATGGATGGTGTGGTGTGTGTGAGTGAGTGAGAAGGAAATGGTTGCATATCCCAGATCCAAAGCATGTCTGTGAGCAGGGGATGTGAGAGCTTTCGATTTGTGCAGATGAAGGATATACATTTTAGAATTAATTATAAATCTTATTTATTTATTTATGTATTGTCCTATCATGGTGGAACTGCTTTTTAATATAAATTATACATGTATTTTATTTATTTATTATTTATCATGGGGACCTACATTTTAAAAATAAATTATGCATGAAATGTATTTATTTATGGTCCTATATTGATGGAACGGTCCACAACCCTATACCCTAGACACCTACCTGAATGACCCAGATACTAATGAGAATATATGCCATATATATATATATATATAATGAGAAGTCCCTATCTGTTTTATGGGCCTGCTGAAAGCGGCCTGTATGCAGCCAAAATGCGGTCAGAGACAACACCGTACCCTCAAGATTCTGAGCCTAACTGGGATCATGTGACAGATCATGTGACACCTTGATTGCAAACAGGTTTACTTTTTAAAAACTATGTGACTTCTGAAGGTAATTGGTTGCACAAGATCTTATTTAGGTGCTTCATAGGAAAACGGGTGAATACATATGCACGCACCACTTTTCCCTTTTGAATTTTTTGAAACATGTTATTTTTGAATTTAACTTCACCAATTTTGTCGTTCTTTTAACGCAACGTAACGTAAACAACACTGCTAGCTAGCCAGCTAGCCCCCGAATAGCAGCACTGCAGAAACTATTACACTCAACAGAACGACTTGATTAGTGTAGTGTCAACAACGCAGCCACTGCCAGCTAGCCTACTTCAGCAGTACTGTATCATTTTAATCATTTTAGTCAATAAGATTCTTGCTACGTAAAGCTTAACTTTCTGAACATTCGAGACGTGTAGTCCACTTGTCATTCCAATCTCCTTTGCATTAGCGTAGCCTCTTCTGTAGCCTGTCAACTATGTGTCTGTCTATCCCTGTTCTCTCCTCTCTGCACAGACCATACAAACGCTCCACACCGCGTGGCCGCGACCACCCTAATCTGGTGGTCCCAGTGCGCACGACCCACGTGGAGTTCCAGGTCTCCGGTAGCCTCTGGAACTGCCGTTCTGCGGCCAACAAGGCAGAGTTCATCTCAGCCTATGCCTCCTCCAGTCCCTCGACTTCTTGGCACTGACGGAAACATGGATCACCACAGACAACACTGCTACTCCTACTGCTCTCTCTTCATCCGCCCACGTGTTCTCGCACACCCGAGAGCTTCTGGTCAGCGGGGTGGTGGCACCGGGATCCTCATCTCTCCCAAGTGGTCATTCTCTCTTTCTCCCTTACCCATCTGTCTATCGCCTCCTTTGAATTCCATGCTGTCACAGTTACCAGCCCTTTCAAGCTTAACATCCTTATCATTTATCGCCCTCCAGGTTCCCTCGGAGAGTTCATCAATGAGCTTGATACCTTGATAAGCTCCTTTCCTGAGGACGGCTCACCTCTCACAGTGCTGGGCGACTTTAACCTCCCCACGTCTACCTTTGACTCATTCCTCTCTGCCTCCTTCTTTCCACTCCTTTCCTTTTTGACCTCACCCTCTCACCTTCCCCCTACTCACAAGGCAGGCAATACGCCTCGACCTCATCTTTACTAGATGCTGTTCTTCCACTAACCTCATTGCAACTCCTCCAAGTCTCCGACCACTACCTTGTATCCTTTTCCCTCTCGCTCTCATCCAACACCTCCCACACTGCCCCTACTGGATGGTATCGCGCCGTCCCAACCTTCGCTCTCTCCCGCTACTCTCTCTCCTCTTCCATCCTATCATCTCTTCCCTCTGCTCAAACCTTCTCCAACCTATCTCCTGATTCTGCCTCCTCAACCCTCCTCTCCTCCCTTTCTGCATCCTTTGACTCTCTATGTCCCATATCCTCCAGGCCGGCTCGGTCCTCCCCTCCTGCCCCGTGGCTCGACGACTCATTGCGAGCTCACAGAACAGGGCTCCGAGCAGCCGAGCGGAAATGGAGGAAAACTCCGCCTCCCTGCGGACCTGGCATCCTTTCACTCCCTCCCTCTACATTTTCCTCCTCTGTCTCTGCTGCTAAAGCCATTTTCTACCACTCTAAATTCCAAGCATCTGCCTCTAACCCTAGGAAGCTCTTTGCCACCTTCTCCTCCCTCCTGAATCCTCCTCCCCCTCCCCCCTCCTCCTCTCTGCAGATGACTTCGTCAACCATTTTGAAAAAGAAGGTCGACGACATCCGATCCTCGCTTGCTAAGTCAAACGGCACCGCTGGTTCTGCTCACACTGCCCTACCCTGTGCTCTGACCTCTTTCTCCCTCTCTCTCCAGATGAAATCTCGCGTCTTGTGACGGTCGGCCGCCCAACAACCTGCCCGCTTGACCCTATCCCCTCCTCTCTTCTCCAGACCATTTCCGGAGACCTTCTCCCTTACCTCACCTCGCTCATCAACTCATCCCTGACCGCTGGCTACGCCCCTTCCGTCTTCAAGAGAGCGAGAGTTGCACCCCTTCTGAAAAAACCTACACTCGATCCCTCCGATGTCAACAACTACAGACCAGTATCCCTTCTTTCTTTTCTCTCCAAAACTCTTGAACGTGCCGTCCTTGGCCAGCTCTCCCGCTATCTCTCTCTGAATGACCTTCTTGATCCAAATCAGTCAGGTTTCAAGACTAGTCATTCAACTGAAACTGCTCTTCTCTGTATCACGGAGGCGCTCCGCACTGCTAAAGCTAACTCTCTCTCCTCTGCTCTCATCCTTCTAGACCTATCGGCTGCCTTCGATACTGTGAACCATCAGATCCTCCTCTCCACCCTCTCCGAGTTGGGCATCTCCGGCGCGCCCACGCTTGGATTGCGTCCTACCTGACAGGTCGCTCCTACCAGGTGGCGTGGCGAGAATCTGTCTCCTCACCACGCGCTCTCACCACTGGTGTCCCCAGGGCTCTGTTCTAGGCCCTCTCCTATTCTCGCTATACACCAAGTCACTTGGCTCTGTCATAACCTCACATGGTCTCTCCTATCATTGCTATGCAGACGACACACAATTAATCTTCTCCTTTCCCCTTCTGATGACCAGGTGGCGAATCGCATCTCTGCATGTCTGGCAGACATATCAGTGTGGATGACGGATCACCACCTCAAGCTGAACTCGGCAAGACGGAGCTGCTCTTCCTCCCGGGAAGGACTGCCCGCTCCATGATCTCGCCATCACGGTTGACAACTCCATTGTGTCCTCCTCCCAGAGCGCTAAGAACCTTGGCGTGATCCTGGACAACACCCTGTCGTTCTCAACTAACATCAAGGCGGTGGCCCGTTCCTGTAGGTTCATGCTCTACAACATCCACAGAGTACGACCCTGCCTCACACAGGAAGCGGAGCAGGTCCTAATCCAGGCACTTGTCATCTCCCGTCTGGGATTACTGCAACTCGCTGTTGGCTGGGCTCCTGCCTGTGCCATTAAACCCCTACAACTCATCCAGAACACCGCAGCCCGTCTGGTGTTCAACCTTCCTGTTCTCTCACGTCACCCCGCCTCCTCCGCCTCTCCACTGGCTTCCAGTTGAAGCTCGCATCCGCTACAAGACCATGGTGCTTGCCTACGGAGCTGTGAGGGGAACGGCACCTCAGTACCTCCAGGCTCTGATCAGGCCCTACACCCAAACAAGGGCACTGCGTTCATCCACCTCTGGCCTGCTCGCCTCCCTACCACTGAGGAAGTACAGTTCCCCTCTCAGCCCAGTCAAAACTGTTCGCTGCTCTGGCCCCCAATGGTGGAACAAACTCCTCACGACGCCAGGACAGCGGAGTCAATCACCACCTTCCGGAGACACCTGAAACCCCACCTCTTTAAGGAATACCTAGGATAGGATAAGTAATCCTTCTCACTCCCCCTTTAAGATTTAGATGCACTATTGTAAAGTGACTGTTCTACTGGATGTCATAAGGTGAATGCACCAATTTGTAAGTCGCTCTGGATAAAAGCGTCTGCTAAATGACTTAAATGTAAATGTAAATGTAAATTTTGTGTATGTCCATTACATGAAAAACAAATAAAAATTCATTTAAATGATAGGTTGTAATGCAACAAAATAGGAAAAGCACCATGCGGGATGAATACTTTGCAAGGCACTGTATTTAACAAAACTAACAAAAATACATATATATATTTTTTAAATGGTTTAAAAATAAACGTACAAAAAAACCATCTTTAAACAACCTCTTCAGTGGTGCCCCAATTCCTAATGAGTTAATTGTTACATGATTAATTGAATCGGGTAAAAATTAAACATAGTTAGTGGATTAAATAAATAACTGTCATCTGATTAATGAAAGTAAAGTCACGACACTGTTAAACAAAGGGGCTATCAGGGAAATACCAGTGGCAGAGAGCCACCTCGGCTTCTACTCTCAGTACGCCCTGGTTCTCAAAAAAGGGGAGGATTATGGCCCATTCTGGACCTATGGATCCTTAACAATCTGAAGAAGTTCACATTCCATATGCTTATGTACAATGTGCTGTCTCGCTCTATTAGACGAGTTGACTGGTTCACCTCAGTCTACCTGCAGGACAATTATATTCACATAAGCACCCTGTCAGTCTACAGGATATTTCTAAGGTTTGCTTTTCACAGGCACAGCCTACGATTACCTCGCTGTTCCATTCGGCCTACTGCTTGCTCCCCGACCATTCAACAAATGTGTAGAGGCAGCTCACAACCCCGAGAAACACCCCCCGATAGTCTCCGCCTACAGTTGAAGTCAGAAGTTTACATACACTTAGGTTGGAGTCATTAAAACTAGTTTTTAAACCACTCCAAAACTGTCTTGTTGACACAAACTATAGTTTTGGTAAGTCAGTTAGACATCTACTTTGTGCATGACACAAGTAATTTTTCCAACAATTGTTTACAGACAGATTATTTCACTTATAATTCACTGTATCAAAATTCCAGTGGGTCAGAAGTTTACATACACTAAGTTGACTGTGCCTTTAACCTGTTAGGCCGCCCCATCCCGGATCCGGGATTGTGACTACAGCCTCAAGCTCATTACCATAACGCAACATTAGCGATTTCTGAAAATAAATGAAATAAATATGCCTGTCCTCAAGCGTATCCTTTTCTTAACAATCCTGTCGTCTCAGATTTTCAAAATATGCTTTAGAACCAGAGAAAATCAATAATTTGTGTAAGAGTGGTGATAGCTAGCTTAGCATTTAGCGTTAGCATTTAGCACGCAACATTCACAAAAACCAGCAAAGGGATCAAATAAAATAATTTACCTTTGAAGAACTTCAGATGTTTCAATGAGGAGACTCTCAGTTACATAGCAGATGTCCAGTTTTTCCTGAAAGATGCTTGTGTAGGACACAACGTTCCGTTTGTTACTATGCATTTGGCTACCGAAACTAACCGAAAATTCAGTCACCTAAACGTCAAACTTTTTCCGAATTAACTCCATAATATCGACTGAAACATGGAAAACGTTGTTTGAATCAATCCTCAAGGTGTTTTGTCATATATCTCTTCATTGAAATGCCAGTCCTAGAAGCGTGCATTCTTCTCTGATTCGGATGGAAAATACTGGGACCTGACTTTTTGCGCACCAATTTGCACGCAGACACCATGCGGGACACTTTGTAATTGTAGGCTCTTATGGCCAATCTTCCAATGATATGCCTACAAATACGTCACAATGCTGCAGACACCTGGGGAAACGATAGGAAGTGTCCGTTCATTCCTGTCGCATTCACAGCCATATAAGGAGATCATGGAAAACGTGCCTTCAGAAATCCTGTTGATTTCCTGGTCACTCAAACATCTTGGTTTTGCCTGTAGATATTGTTCTATGGCACTCACAGTGAAAATCTTTGCAGTTCTGGAAACGTCAGAGTGTCTTCTTTCCAAAACTATCAATTCCAAGCATAGTCGAGCATCTTTTCGTGACAAAATATTGCGCTAAAAACGGGCACGTCTTTTTATCCAAAATGAAATACTGCCCCTATAGGTCTAACAGGTTAAACAGCT
>NW_026286676.1:0-2328 GCF_023373465.1 Oncorhynchus keta | reverse complement strand
TGCATCATTACTGGTGTAGAAT
This sequence comes from Oncorhynchus keta, assembly GCF_023373465.1. Taxonomy (NCBI): domain Eukaryota; kingdom Metazoa; phylum Chordata; class Actinopteri; order Salmoniformes; family Salmonidae; genus Oncorhynchus; species Oncorhynchus keta. The sequence continues at coordinate 2,306 of NW_026286676.1, read as the reverse complement.
GAAATGAATGCACATCGTACTGGAGTGTATGATAGAATAGATGCATCATTACTGAGTGTAGAATGAACTGAATGCAGCATTACTGAGTGTAGAATGAATGAATGCATCATTACTGAGGTGTAGAATGATTTGGATGCAGCATTACTGAGTGGGAATGAAATGGATGCATCATTACTGGGTGTGGAGATAGAATGGATGCATCATTACTGATTAAATTAATGCATTATTACTGAGAGTAAGAATGAAATGAATGCATCATTATTGAGATAGAATGAAATGAATGCATACTTACTGAGTAAGAATGAAATGAATGCATCATTACTAGTGTAGAATGAAATGAATGCAGCATTACTGAGAGTAGAATGAACTGAATGCAGCATTACTGAGAGTAGAATGAACTGAATGCAGCATTACTGAGAGTAGAATGAACTGAATGCAGCATTGAGAGTAGAATGTAACTGAATGCAGCAAGTGTAGAGATGAAATGAATGCAGCATTACTGAGTGTAGAATGAAATGAATGCAGCATTACTGAGTGTATAATTAAATGAATGCAGCATTACTGAGAGTAGAATGAACTGAATGCAGCATTACTGAGAGTAGAATGAACTGAATGCAGCATTACTGAGAGTAGAATTAAATGAATGCAGCATTACTGAGAGTAGAATTAAATTAATGCAGCATTACTGAGAGTAGAATGAAATGAATGCAGCATTACTGAGAGTAGAATGAAATGAATGCAGCATTACTGAGAGTAGAATGAAATAGTGTATAATTAAATGAATGCAGCATTACTGAGAGTAGAATGAAATGAATGCAGCATTACTGAGTGTAGAATGAAATGAATGCAGCATTACTGAGAGTAGAATGACATGAATGCAGCATTACTGATTGGAGAATGAAATGAATGCAGCATTACTGAGTGTAGAATGAAATGAATTCAGCGTTACTGAGTGTAGAATGAAATTAATGCAGCATTACTGAGAGTAGAATTGAAATGAATGCAGCATTACTGAGTGCTAAGAGATAATGAATTCAGCATGTACTGAGTGTAGAATGAAATTAATGCAGCATTACTGAGATATCTACTGCAGCATTACTGAGTAGAATGAAATGAATGCAGCATTACTGAGTGTAGAATGAAATGAATGCAGCATTACTGAGAGTAGAATGAAATGAATGCAGCATTACTGAGAGTAGAATGAAATGAATGCAGCATTACTGAGTGTAGAATGACATGAATGCAGCATTACTGATGTAGAATTAAATTAATGCATCATTACTGAGTGTAGAATGAAATGAATGCAGCATTACTGAGAGTAGAATGACATGAATGCAGTGGCAACAAACACTGGTTGATGCTCATTTATAAAACCCTCTTAGGCCTCACGCCCCCTCTCTGAGATATCTACTGCAGCCCTCATCCTCCACAACCCTCTTAGGCCTCCACGCCCCCTCTCTGAGATATCTACTGCAGCCCTCATCCTCCACAACCCTCTTGGGCCTCACGCCCCCTCTCTGAGATATCTACTGCAGCCCTCATCCTCCACAACCCTCTTAGGCCTCACGCCCCCTCTCTGAGATATCTACTGCAGCCCTCATCCTCCACAACCCTCTTAGGCCTCCCTCCCCCTCTCTGAGATATCTACTGCAGCCCTCATCCTCCACAACCCTCTTAGGCCTCACGCCCCCTCTCTGAGATATCTACTGCAGCCCTCATCCTCCACAACCCTCTTAGGCCTCACGCCCCCTCTCTGAGATATCTACTGCAGCCCTCATCCTCCACATACAACACACGTTCTGCCAGTCACATTCTGTTAAAGGTCCCCAAAGCACACACATCCCTGGGTCGCTCGTCTTTTCAGTTCGCTGCAGCTAGCGACTGGAACGAGCTGCAACAAACACTCAAACTGGACAGTTTTATCTCAGAATCTTCATTCAAAGACTCAAATCATCTCTTACTGACAGTTGTCTGCTTCACCTGATGTGTTGTTGTCTCTACCTTCTTGCCCTTTGTGCTGTTGTCTGGGCCCAATAATGTTTGTACCATGTTTTGTGCTGCTACCATGTTGTGATGCTACCATGTTGTTTGTCATGTTGTGTTTCTACCATGTTGTGATGCTACCATGTTGTTGTCATGTTGTGTTGCTACCATGTTGTTGTCATGTTGTGTTGCTACCATGTTGATCTGCTACCATGTTGTTGTCATGTTGTGTTGCTACCATGTTGTTGTCATGTTGTGCTGCTACCATGTTGTTGTCATGTTGATGCTGCTACCATGTTGTGGTGCTACCATGTTGATCTGCT
>NW_026286675.1:0-16600 GCF_023373465.1 Oncorhynchus keta | reverse complement strand
TATTTATTTATTTCACCTTATTTAACCAGGTAGGCTAGTTGAGAACAAGTTCTCATTTGCAACTGCGACCTGGCCAAGATAAAGCATAGCAGTATGAACAGACAACACAGAGTTGCAACACATGGAGTAAACGTAGAATGTATGCACACATGACTGTAAGTCGCTTTGGATAAAAGCGTCAGCTAAATGGCATATATTATTATTATATATTATTATTATTATTAAACAATTAGCAAGTCAATAACACAGTAGACAAAAAATGGGCAGTCTATATACAATGTGTGCAAAAGGCATGAGGAGGTAGGCGAATAATACAATTTTGCAGATTAACACTGGAGTGATAAATGATCAGATGGGCATGTACAGGTAGAGATATTGGTGTGCAAAAGAGCAGAAAAGTAAATAAATAAAAACAGTATAAAAACAGTATGGGAATGAGGTAGGTGAAAAAGGGTGAGCTATTTACCTATAGACTATGTACAGCTGCAGCGATCGGTTAGCTGCTCGGATAGCTGATGTTTGAAGTTGGTGAGGGAGATAAAAGTCTCCAACTTCAGCGATTTTTGCATTCGTTCCAGTCACAGGCAGCAGAGTACTGAACGAAAGGCGGCCAAATGAGGTGTTGGCTTTAGGGATGATCAGTGAGATACACCTGCTGGAGCGCGTGCTACGGATGGGTGTTGCCATCGTGACCAGTGAACTGAGATAAGGCGGAGCTTTTACCTAGCATGGACTTGTAGATGACCTGAGCCAGTGGGTCTGGCGACGAATATGTAGTGAGGGCCAGCCGACTAGAGCATACAAGTCGCAGTGGTGGGTGGTATAAGGTGCTTTAGTGACAAAACGGATGGCACTGTGATAGACTGCATCCAGTTTGCTGAGTAGAGTGTTGGAAGCCATTTTGTAGATGACATCGCCGAAGTCGAGGATCGGTAGGATAGTCAGTTTTACTAGGGTAAGCTTGGCAGCGTGAGTGAAGGAGGCTTTGTTGCGGAATAGAAAGCCGACTCTGGATTTGATTTTTGATTGGAGATGTTTGATGAGTCTGGAAGGAGAGTTTGCAGTCTAGCCAGACACCTAGGTACTTATAGATGTCCACATATTCAAGGTCGGAACCATCCAGGGTGGTGATGCTAGTCGGGCATGCGGGTGCAGGCAGCGATCGGTTGAAAAGCATGCATTTGGTTTTACTCGCGTTTAAGAGCAGTTGGAGGCCACGGAAGGAGTGCTGTATGGCATTGAAGCTCGTTTGGAGGTTTGATAGCACAGTGTCCAATGACGGGCCGAAAGTATATAGAATGGTGTCGTCTGCGTAGAGGTGGATCAGGGAATCGCCCGCAGCAAGAGCAACATCATTGATATATACAGAGAAAAGAGTCGGCCCGAGAATTGAACCCTGTGGCACCCCCATAGAGACTGCCAGAGGACCGGACAGCATGCCCTCCGATTTGACACACTGAACTCTGTCTGCAAAGTAATTGGTGAACCAGGCAAGGCAGTCATCCGAAAAACCGAGGCTGTTGAGTCTGCTGATAAGAATTTGGTGATTGACAGAGTCGAAAGCCTTGGCGAGGTCGATGAAGACGGCTGCACAGTACTGTCTTTTATCGATGGCGGTTATGATATCATTTAGTACCTTGAGTGTGGCTGAGGTGCACCCGTGACCGGCTCGGAAACCAGATTGCACAGCGGAGAAGGTACGGTGGGATTCGAGATGGTCAGTGACCTGTTTGTTGACTTGGCTTTCGAAGACCTTAGATAGGCAGGGCAGGATGGATATAGGTCTATAGCAGTTTGGGTCCAGGGTGTCTCCCCTTTGAAGAGGGGGATGACTGCGGCAGCTTTCAATCCTTGGGGATCTCAGACGATATGAAAGAGAGGTTGAACAGGCTGGTAATAGGGGTTGCGACAATGGCGGCAGATAGTTTCAGAAATAGCGGGTCCAACTGTATGTGCAAGAAACAGACCGCCTACCACCTTGGTCAGAGCATGAAGCTTGTCACAGTGCGTAGTTTGACTAGGCTACTGACATTCCTTAGGGCTGTTCGGGATGCAAAATGACTTGAATATCAATGACTGTCAACACAACTACATACTTAGTTTGACACTGAAGGACAGGGTGCATCAGTTGTCACAAAAGATTAGGCATTTTTCACTAGATAGAAAGAAAGTAATATGAGCAAAATCAATGATTCATAATGTTTGAATCTATTTTCTTGGGGTCCAATGCAGTCATATCTTAAACATTTGAATCAGGGACCAATGTGTATCGGTGAATTACATCCGTAGTAAATTTGTGAACATATTCATTGTATGTTGTTACAATTGTTTCTTGTTCTAGACTTGAAATATTGAACTCTGTCGTTTGACTCCATATTTGATTTTTTTTTCTGTCATCAACATGAGGACCTTTTTGAATGTTGCGTACCCGCGACAGTTGTCGGACCAACCAATCTGTGCTGTGCTTAGCCTAATTACTTAAGCGAGAAGCAGAAGCCCTGGAACGAAGAAATCCCAGACTCCCTTAAGAGAAGTAGTTTATGTTCAGGAAATCCTGAATTTATTCAACCATCTTTCTGGACTACCCGGCAGGTGGCCTCAGCACGCATATCTGCAGTTGGATGCTTCTCATTGTTTGTGGTTGTTTAGGTATGTTTCGGGTTGTTTGTGGTCGTTTTAGTTTTTTTGGGGTAACTTTTTGTGGTTGTTTGGGGTTGTTTGCGTTACCTGTTTGTGGTTTCCCCCTTCTGATGACCAGGTGGCAAATCGCATCTCTGCATGTCTGGCAGACATATCAGTGTGGATGACGGATCACCACCTCAAGCTGAACCTCGGCAAGACGGAGCTGCTCTTCCTCCCGGGAAGGACTGCCCGTTCCATGATCTCGCCATCACGGTTGACAACTCCATTGTGTCCTCCTCCCAGAGCGCTAAGAACCTTGGCGTGATCCTGGACAACACCCTGTCGTTCTCAACTAACATCAAGGTGGTGGCCCGTTCCTGTAGGTTCATGCTCTACAACATCCGCAGAGTACGACCCTGCCTCACACAGGAAGCGGCGCAGGTCCTAATCCAGGCACTTGTCATCTCCCATCTGGATTACTGCAACTCGCTGTTGGCTGGGCTCCCTGCCTGTGCCATTAAACCCCTACAACTCATCCAGAACGCCGCAGCCCGTCTGGTGTTCAACCTTCCCAAGTTCTCTCACGTCACCCCGCTCCTCCGCTCTCTCCACTGGCTTCCAGTTGAAGCTCGCATCCGCTACAAGACCATGGTGCTTGCCTACGGAGCTGTGAGGGGAACGGCACCTCAGTACCTCCAGGCTCTGATCAGGCCCTACACCCAAACAAGGGCACTGCGTTCATCCACCTCTGGCCTGCTCGCCTCCCTACCACTGAGGAAGTACAGTTCCCGCTCAGCCCAGTCAAACTGTTCGCTGCTCTGGCCCCCCAATGGTGGAACAAACTCCCTCACGACGCCAGGACAGCGGAGTCAATCACCACCTTCCGGAGACACCTGAAACCCCACCTCTTTAAGGAATACCTAGGATAGGATAAAGTAATCCTTCTCACCCCCCTTAAAAGATTTAGATGCACTATTGTAAAGTGGCTGTTCCACTGGATGTCATAAGGTGAATGCACCACTTGTAAGTCGCTCTGGATAAGAGCGTCTGCTAAATTACTTAAATGTAATGTAAATGTTAAATGTGGTTGATTGGGGTACCTGTTTGTGGTTGTTTAGGTGATTAGTAGGACCCCGTATTTCTGATCGGGCATCATGAAGACAGCGCTGGACCCTCTTTACCTCTTTGGCGATGAGACGGCAGTCCACCTCGTTGTAGCTTTCTCGTATCTCTGCTACCGTGGTTAAAGTTGCTACAGCCGGGTTGATGCCAAATGAGATCCTCTCCTCAGAGACCAGCCTGAAAGGGAGGGGGTCTGGGCCAGAGCCTAGATGAACACATAGAATTACAGAATTACATTGTCAGACACAAATCCTGGTCAAACTATTTCTGGAAACACAACTGACTCAAAATGGCTGGCATATAGTCAAAGTCATCATGAGATGATTCTAATAGATTATAAGGGGTCGTAGATGCTAAAGGAATCATAATGTGTTATACAGTATCTGCAAGCTTTAAGTAAATTGACTACACGGTCTTGAGTCCATGGCCAGTTAATGATCAGACAAACACCTGTGTTGCGTAGAGCCAGGTAGTTTCCCAAGTAGGCTGTTCCCTGGCTGTAGATGACTCCTACAGCCCCTGGACTCAGCACTTCCTCAAACAGGTAGGTGGGCCCGACGCGCCACACCAACGAAGCGTGCTGTTTCCATATAGACGGCGTTCCAATGAAGGCACACACGTCAATCACCGCCGTGGGTTCCATGGAAATGTACTGACCCGGGAACGGTTGGATGTACAGCATCTGACAGCGAATCAGAACACATAGAGAGTTCTCTGCATTTTCACAGCACAGAGTGAGTAAGGGAGTAGACAGTACTTCAACCAATGACATGAGCTACAGCTAAAAATCACAACAGCAGCGGAAAAATCGCCAATGGCCTCCAACACAACAGAAGTCTTTCAATGTAAAATGGATGAATTTACTCTGTCCTACTCCTGTACCTTTGCTGCTCCCACCAGTTTCCCATTGAGGTGGGCCGTGACCTTACAGCTCTTCTTCACGTCCTTCGCCATGACAATGGCCAGATGGTGCCACTGACCTGGGATCAGCTGACTGGAGCATTTGAACCTCAGAGAACCTGGCAGTGGGCTGGGGTCCGCACCTCTGGCTCCATCATATCTGGCAATTAATACATCAATCAATTATACAACAATCAATCAATCACAGAAGGAGTTGCAGTCCAGATCAAACAGTAATAAACTAAAAATACAAAAATCCACCTTTTGCTAAATCTTTCTAAAATTAGGTAATTCAGAGCAATCATAGCCCCAATCCCAAATTGACCCCTAGACCACTTGTGGATATCTGAGAGAATTTGACAGGTGGTAATCTCTCTTCCTTGCCCTGTCATAAGATAGTTGGAAGTTATATCATAATGTTTATACCAATCAAATCCTTTCAAATTTCAGAGTGCCTATATCTCTACCTGTACTTGACCATCTGATCATTTATCACTCCAGTGTTAATCTGCAAAATTGTAATTATTCGCCTACCTCCTCATGCCTTTTGCACACAATGTATATAGACTTTTTTTCCTACTGTGTTATTGACTTGTTAATTGTTTACTCCATGTGTAACTCTGTGTTGTCTGTTCACACTGCTTTGCTTTATCTTGGCCAGGTCGCAGTTGCAAATGAGAACTTGTTCTCAACTATCCTACCTGGTTAAATAAAGGTGAAATAAAAAAATAAAAATACCTAGGTGTCTGGTGAGACTGTAAACTTTCATTCCAGACTCACATTAAGCATCTCCAATCCAAAATTAAATCCACAATCGGTTTCCTATTTCGCAACAAAGCATCCTTCACTCATGCTGCCAAACATACCCTTGTAAAACTGACCATCCTACCGATCCTAGACTTCAGGGATGTCATTTACAAATTCGCCTCCAACACTCCTCTCAACAAATTGGATGCAGTCTATCACAGTGCCAACCGTTTTGTCACCAAAGCCCCATATACTACCCACCACTGCGACCTGTATGCTCTTGCTGGCTGGCCCCTCGCTTCACACTTCATCGCCAAAACCCACTGGCTCCAGGTCATCTACAAGTCTCTGCTAGGTAATCTCAGCTCACTGGTCACCATAGCAGCACCCACCCATAGCACGCGCTCCAGCAGGTATATCTCATTGGTCACCCCCAAAGCCATTTCTTCCTTTGGCTGCCTTTCCTTCTAGTTCTCTGCTGCCAATGACTGGAACAAACTGCAAAAATCACTGAAGTTGGAGACTCATATCTCCCTCACTAGCTTTAAGCACCAGCTGTCAGAGCAGCTCACAGATCACTGCACCTGTACATAGCCCATCTGTAAACAGCCCATCCAACTTCCTCATTCCCATACTGTATTTATTTATTTATTTATTTAATCTTGCTCCTTTGCACCCCAGTATCTCTACTTGCACATTAATCTTCTGCGCATCTATTATTTCATTGTTTAATTGTTATACTGCAATTACTTCGCCAGCATGGCCTATTTATTGCCTTATCCTACCTTATTTGCACATACTGTGTGTAGACTTTTTATACTGTATTATTGACTGTGTGTTTGTTTATTCCATGTGTAACTCTGTGTTGTTGTATGTGTTGAGCTGCTTTGCTTTATCTTGGTTACAGTTGCAAATGAGAACTTGTTCTCAACTAGCCTACCTGGTTAAATAAAGGTGAAATAAAAAATACACAGGAGAACGATCACCTTATGGTGAGGATAGCCATGCTGCAAGCCCAGCTTCAGACGCAATTGTTAGGCAAGGGTAATTTAAGTGTAGAAAAGGACGAAACAGCATCTGTGCCACCAGTAAGTACAGATAGGAGTATAAATCCCCTCACAGTCCCCCGCAGCCGGACAAGTTTCTCATGGCTTCTGGAAGGAAGTGCTGTAGGAATGCTCAACCAGTGCTGCTCATTCAGCCGACAGATACTATCAACTGGTTCTCCTCATTAAAACCTCTTAAGACTACCCTCTATACTGCTCCCGTTGGAGAAAGTGCGTGCCCATAGTAAACTGAAAATATTTTTTCCCAAAATTGCTAATATATGCATATAAAAATATTATTGAATAGAAAACACTCTAAAGTTTCTAAAACCGTTTAAATTACTGCTTGTATGTACAGCAGAACTCTCAGGGCAGCCTTTCTCCCAAACTCTCTTGTGAAGAGAAAAGTTGGGTCAACTTTTGACGTCATGGCCCCCACCCTTCCCAGGCAGCTGCCGATCCAGTCTCTATCTCTTCAGCGCGATGCCTGCTTTCAAATGGCACGTTCATTGTGAGAATCCCACGAGCCCTCGACGTTTGGCGGGCGAAATTGCTCGTGTCCCTCTGAAAAACAGGCACTCTATTGCGCGCGCCGATTTGGAGTACGTTCTTTTCCATGATCCAGCATTTGAAGTCGGATTGTCTGTTCGCGCTGATCTTTGTTCTACATGCTAAAAACATCATAAAACTCGATTTTTCACATTGTTTGACCAGTTTAGTGGACATATAATATGTAAATTGGAAGTTTTGATGTGCAAGAGTGCTGGACCAGAAGTCAGTTTGGATGCATTTCAGCCGAAGCTGTTAACATGTACTAATACAGAGACACACAACGTGAAACCAAACGATGTATTGGGTAAGTATGACTCCTTCTACGTCTTCTGATGGAAGAACATCAAAGGTAAGGGAATATTTATGTGGTTATTTTGGGTTTCTGTGGACTCCAAACGTAGAGGAGACATACTGCTAATATCTGGAGCGCCCGACTCATAGTATAGCCCAGTGAACGATGTCTGTAAGGTGAAAAATAATTGTAATACAGCGGTTGCATTAAGAAGAAGTGTATCTTTGTAAATATATGTAGAACATGTATATTTAGTCATGTTTATTGCTTGTTATCTGACGTTATCTGTCGGAGCTATCATCATTTCTCCTGACATTTGAGTAGCATTTTTGAAATGTCGTCATTGGGGCGGCAGGGTGGTTAGAGCGTTGGACTAGTAACCGAAAGGTTGCAAGCTCGAATCCCCGAGCTGACAAATCTGTCGTTCTGCCCCTGAACAGGCATTTAACCCACTGTTCCTAGGCCGTCATTGAAAATAAGAATTTGTTCTTAACTGACTTGCCTAGTAAAATGAAGGTAAAAAAAAATTATAATAAAAAAACAGAGATTTATGGATATAAATGGCATATTATTGAAAAAATAAATACTGTCATCTGATGAAGATTTTCAAAAGGTTAGTGAATTATTTATTTTTTAATCCTACTTTAAATTTAATTTTTTCTGGGACAAAATGGCCGCCGCTTGTCTTTTGTTTCGGTGGTGATCTAATATAAATATGTGCTATGTTTTCGCCGTAAAACATTTTAGAAATCTGACTTGCTGGGTAGATGAACAAGGTGTTTATCTTTCATTTGAGCTATTGGACTTGTTAATGTGTGGAGGGTAAATATTTCTAAGAATATTTTTTTTGCATTGTGCGTTATGGTAATGAGCTTGAGCTGTAGTCACGATCCCGGATCCGGGATGGGGAGTTCTAAGAGGTTTAAGCAACGAGTCGGAGTCAGAGGCCGAGCCTTCTCTGGTCTCTCCTCCTCCCGTTACGGAGGCCATAAGCCTCCCACCATTAGCTCTGACAAATTGAAAACCCTAGTCATTGGCGACTCCATTAACCGCAGTATTAGATTTAAAAAGAATCATCCGGCATTTAGTCACTGTTTTACCAGAAGGTAAGGCTACCGGGTTAAGGGTAATCTGAAGATGGTGCTGGTTAACCTCTCTTGGGTAAGGGGCAGTATTTTCTATCCGGATGAAAAGCGTATTTTCTATCCGGATGAAAACCGTGCCTGTTACTCAGGCTCAGAAGCTAGGATATGCATATAATTGGGAGATTTGGATAGAAAACACTAAAGTGAGATTATAAACGTTGTTTGACTTTTTTGGAAAAGTTTATTATTAACGTTTAGGATTCATTTTGTATGCATTTTGATGGAAGGAAAGCACACCAGCTAAACTGAGTTTTTATGGATTTAAAGAAGGACATTATCAAACAAAAGGACCATTTGTGATGTATCTGGGACCTTTGGAGTGCCAACAGAAGAAGAGCATCAAAGGTAAGGCATTTATTATTTCGCTAATTCTGACTTTCGTAGCGCACCTGCCTGGTTGAAATATGTTTTTTTGTGCTTTTGTATGATCTGTCCTCAGATAATAGCATGGTGTGCTTTCGCCATAAAGCCTTTTGAAATCTGACACAGTGGCTGGATTAACAAGAATGTATTACACTTGTGATTTTATGAAAGTTAAATATTTATAATTCTGTAGTTTGAATTTCACGCTCTGCAATTTCACCGATGTTGGCCAGGTGGGACGCTACCATCCCATCTGCCAGTGTAGAGAGAGTATAGGGATATTGTTATCCACATCGGCAACAATGATATTAGGATGAAACAGTCAGCGGTCACCAAGCACATCATAGCCTCAGCGTGTAAGTCAGCTAGAAAGATGTTTCGGCATCGAGTAATTGACTCTGGCCCCCTCCCAGTTAGGGGAGTGATGAGCTCTACAGCAGAGTCTCACAACTCAATCGCTGGTTGAAAATTGTTTTCTGTCCCTCCCAAAAGATAGAATTTGTAGATAATTGGCCCTCTATCTGGGACTCACCCCACAAACAGGAACACGCCTGGCCTGCTGAGGAGTGACGGACTCCATCCTAGCTGGAGGGGTGCTCTCATCTTATCTATGAACATAGCCAGGGCTCTAACTCCTCGAGCTCCACAATGAAATAGGGTGCAGGCCAGGCAGCAGGCAGTGACTGTGCCTCGATCTCGGTTGGGCAAAACTAAACATGGCTAAACATAGCAATCTCACTGGAATAAAGACCTCTTCCATTCATGTCATTATTGAAAGAGATTGTAATATCTCACATTTCAAAATAGAGCTACTTAATGTTTACATCCCTCACTTCCAAGGCAGTTATAGTCCATGAAATAATGACTGATTATAATCTTGATGTGATTGGCCTGACTGAAACATGGCTTTAAAGCATGATGAATTTACTGTGTAATATGAGGCCTCTCCTCCTCCTACAATAGTGACCATATCCCCTGTGTAACATTTAAAATACCAAATATATATATTTTTTTATATACTGTTTTCGTCTTTTTGAGCTTCTAATTATGAGATATATGCAGCCTACTCAATCACCTTGTATAGCTACTGTTTACAGGCCTCCTGGGCCGTATACAGTGTTCCTCACTGAGTTCCCTGAATTGCTATCGGACCTTGTAGTCATGGCAGATAATATTCACATTTTTGGTGACTTTAATATTCACATGGAAAAGTTCACAGACCCACTCCAAAAGGCTTTTGGAGGCATCATCAACTCAGTCGGTTTTGTCCAACATTTCTCCGTACCTACTCACTGCCACAGTCATACTCTGGACCTAGTTTTGTCCCGTGGAATAAATATTGTGGATCTAAATCTTTTTCCTCATAATCCTGGACTATTAGACCACCATTGTATTATGGTTACAATCACAACAAATAATCTGTTCAGGCCCCAACCAAGGATCATCAAAAGCCGTGCTATAAATTCTCAGACAACCCAAAGATTCCAAGATGCCCTTCCAGACGCCCTCCAACTTCCACCTTTCACTGCTGTGAGGACGATACATTTCAATGAAACATAGTGAAGCACCAAAATTGCCCTACCTGGATTAGCCTGTATTTCAGACCTAAGGAAGTGGATGGGGAAAATGTTTTACTTTTAAACTCAGACAAAACTGAGATGCGAGTTCTAGGTCCAAAGAAACAAAGAGATCTTCTGTTGGATCTGACAATTAATCTTGATGGTTGTACAGTCGTCTTAAATAAAACTGTGAAGGACCTTGGTGTTACTCTGGACTCTGGTCTCTTTTGATGAACATATCAAGACTGTTTCAAGGACAGCTTTTTTCATCTACGTAACATTGCAAAATCAAATATTTCTGTCCAAAAATGATACAGAAAAGTTAATCCATGCTTTAATCACTTCTAGATTAGACTACTGCAATGCTCTACATGTACGCTACTGTAACAAGTAGCAGGCCTCCTTATTATCCCTAGAATTTGTAAGCAAACAGCTGGAGGCAGGGCTTTCTAAAACAGAGCTCCATTTTAATGGAATTGTCTGCCTATCCATGTGAGAGAAGCAGACTCGGTCTCGACCGTTAAGTCTTTATTGAAGAGTCATCTCTTCAGTAGGACCTATGAATAAGTGTAGACTGGCCCAGGGTGTGAAGGTGAACGTAAAGGCACTGGAGCGACGAACCATCCTTGCTGTCTCTGCCTGGCCGGTTCAACCTCTCTCCACTGGGACTCTCTGCCTCTAACCCTATTACAGGGACTGAATCACTGGCTTACTGGTGCTCTTTCATGCAGTCCCAAGGAGGGGTGCATCACTTGAGTGGGTTGAGGCTATGACGTGATCTTCCTGTCCAGGTTGGCGCCCCCTCGGGTTTGTGCCGTGGGGAGATCTTTGTGGGCTATAAATGGGTGGTTTAAGATATTCCTCTAGTGGTATGGGGGCTGTGCTTTCGCAAAGTGGGTGTGGTTATATCCTGCCTGGGTGTGGTTATACCCCTCCTGTCTCAGCCCCCAGTAATTATGCTGCAATAGTTCGTGTCGAGGGGGCTAGGGTCAGTCTGTTACATCTGGAGTATTTCTCCCTCTAATCTGGTGTCCTTTGTGAATTTAAGTATGCTCCCTCTAATTCTCTCTTTCTCCTTATTTTCTCCCAGAGGACCTGATCCCTAGGACCATGCCTCAGGACTACCTGCCCTGATGACTCCTTGCTGTCCCAAGTCCACCTGGTCATGCTGCTGCTCCATTTTCAACTGTTCTGCCTGCGGCTACGGAACCCTGACCTGTTCACTGGACATGCTAACTTGTCCTGGATATGTTGTTTTCGACTCTCTACCGCACCTGCTGTCTCTAACTCTGAATGATCGGCTATGAAAAGCCAACTGACATTTATTCCTGAGGTGCTGATCTGTTGTACCCTGTGATTATAACCACTGTGTTTATTTTTATTTGACCCTGCTGGTCATCTATGAATGTTTGAACATCTTGGCCATGTATTGTTATAATCTCCACCGGCACAGCCAGAAGAGGACTGGCCACCCGTCAGAGCCTGGTTCCTCTCTATGTTTCTTCATAGGTTCCTGCCTTTCTAGGGAGTTTTTCCTAGCCACCGTGCTTCTACACCTAAATTGATGCTGTTTGGGGTTATAGGCTGGGTTTCTGTATAGCACTTTGTGACATCGGCTGATGTAAAAAGGGCTTAATAAAAACATTTGATTGATTGATACATCATCAAAAAGGTTGAGAGAATGCCAAGAGTGTGCAAAGCTGTCATCAAGGCAAATGTGGCTAATTGAAGAATCAAATATCTAAAATATATGTTGATTTGTTGAACACTTATTTGGTTACAACATGATTCCATATGTGTTATTTCATAGTTTTGATGTCTTCACTATTATTCTACAAATGTAGAAAATAGTCTAAATAAATAACAACCCTTGAATGAGTATGTGACCGGTAGTGTACATAGTGTAAACTTATGGTGCGAACTCAGAGAATTTCAATCTCTCGCGTTTCTGTGCGGCACTGCATTTCTTCTGCGTGGCATTCCTGGAGGAAGTGCATGCACGCGCACCTCTCAGCCGGAACATTGTTCTAAAGCACATGTCTAATTCATTGCACGGAGTCCCAAGTGTCTGCGGGTTTCCGCTCCTTCCTTGGACTTGATTGATGAATTAATGTCATTGATTAGTAAGAAACTCCCCTCACCTGGTTGTCTGGGCCTTAATTGAAAGGAAACACCGAAAACCAGCACACACTAGGCCTTCCAAAATGAGTTTGACACCCCTGGTCTAGAAGGTTGGTTTGGGATTGTATTTTTTTTAGTAAATAGCATATTGTGCCAAAGAAAACATTACAGCACAGGTCTAGGTCATTCCAATGTCTCTTTAGCATGTCTTTACCCAGGAAGGTGAAAGGCTCCTCCTCAGTTGAGATGACCAAACATCCATCGCTGGCTGAGATGGAGACAGACAGACAGACGTACTGCTGTTCGGCACGGGACATATGGCGCACCACAGACAGAAGCCAGATCGGGTGGGAATCACAGGCTGAACTGAACCTGCTGATCAGGAACCAGCAGGAATATGACAGGCCTGCTGCCGGAGGGAAACCACGACAGTCTGGTTGAATGGAAGAGGAGGAGGAGAGGGGACAAGCAGAGGTAAAGTGAACCAAACATAGGTCATACAGCATTTTCAAAGCAAATCCATTTAAACAAGTAAAATAGGAAAACATATAGTTGTTAAAAGTAAAACATAGTTGATACAGTACTAGGTGAACTCCCTCCTCCTGTCTTACCTCCTCCTATCCCCCTGTTGGGATGGAGTCAGCATTGACACCTTTCACTGTAGCCAGGGATGGTAGAAATAGACATCTGAAAACACACACACACAGACATGCACACACACACAGAACACACGTCATTGTCAAATCAATGGTGAGCAACAGAACATTTCGTATGACAATGACCATAGAAGTTGGCAAGACATCACAAACAGATCTGGGATCAGGCTAGTGAATCATTGGAATCCTATGCAAACCTATCAGAACCAATCCCACTTCCAACCTACCCAGTACAGTGGACTCACCCATAGCCACTCTCAGTCATATCAAACTCCACAAAGGCCGGAGAGGTGGAGACTCGGTGTGGTCGGAAGCTCCTTGGTGACGTCATAGAGACTAGGCTAATGATTTGGTGCAGGGGAGGGGCTGGCCGACAGGAGAGCCAATAGGAGGAGAGGAGCTCAGCAGGCTAAAAGAGCGCTTCATGATGGAGCGAGTGGTGGTCTCACTATCTGTTAAGCTGTCTGCCTTCTCTGGGCTGTGGCCTGCAAAATGAGATTAATTATACGATTACAACCATGTTTATTTCATTAGCAATTACAGAATTACATGTAAAGACTACATACAGTATAGGCCTAAAGTTAAAACCTAAACTTTTTGGAACACAGATATGCAACATTTCAAATGCTGTCTGCTTCCTCTAGACCAGTATTTCCCAAACCTCTACTCTCGACTACCCCTAGCCAGTCCACTTCTTTGATGTATTCTAGAATTAGCACAGCTGATTCAAATGGTCATATAATTATGACCGTATTAGTTGAATCAACAGTGCTAGTGCAGGACTAAAATTAAATGGTTAAAATCAGATAAAAGTTCTGTATCTTTACCATTGGAGGGAGAAAAGGGGCATTGTGTGTTGATTCTGGAACAGAGGTGGCAGCACTTTTGTTAGCTTGGCACATCAGAGGATCACAAAGACACAGGAAACGCCTGGAGGAGAAGGAAATAAGAGGTAAGATAACATTCGTCAAGCTTTGATTTTGGGGTGAACTATCCATTTTAAATACAAAAAGATTCCTCAAAGGTGGGTAGTGAGATCAACACAGGGACAATGTTTTAAAAACTTATTGAATCAGAAAGCGGAAACGCGTGTCCAGATAGTCCTTCCCCGTTTCAGTCCATTTTCTGCCATTTGGTGCCTAATACATATACACACCCAAGCTTGGTGCCAAGAAAAAGCAGCTGACCTGAGGTCTATGTGGGACATGGAGTGTGAGGCGACTTTCTCCAGGATGCGTGTGTCAGGCAGGTATAGTGGTGGTCCGGCCTGAGCAGAATGCTTCGACAGTGGGTTAGTAGAGTGGACACTAAACCCCTTGCAGACAATCTGCCGGTTCTTCTCTGATGTTACCATCACCTGGAGGTGGTGGGCTACTGAGTACTGGACCTCCACTGACAGCTGGGGGAGAGGAGGAGTGATGAAGAATTCAATTTAACCAAATTGAGTAAAATTCAAATGACAGCAAAGCAGTCTGAGAAGAGAGGAGCTATGAGTAATCCAATTGAACTGAACTGAGTTGAATTCCAATGAATTGATTTCTACATAATATGAAAGAGCAATAAAGCGTGAATTAAATCTAACTGATTCCTGAATTGATTCCTGCATATGACAGAGCAGTGTAGTCGGTCTGCTGATAGGTTACCTGTGGATCCTCTGCAGTAAAGACATGAGGCAGGAGAGTCATGATGACCCTGAGGGCTCCAGGATACAGTATGGTCTGGTCACAGGTAAACCTGAACCCATTAACCCACAGATACATAGTATCACATAGTTATAACGTAATTATAATATGAAGCAATCTTGCTTGGCCTCTGGTAGATTGGGTACGAGAGAAATTAACACTCATGCAACAACCTGGAATATACAGTACATTCGGAAAGTATTCAGGACCCTTGACTTTTTCCACATTTTGATACATTACAGCCTTATTTTAAAATTGATTAAATACTTTTCCCCCACATCAATTTACACATAATAGTCCATAATGACAAAGCAAAAATCAAAGGTTTTTAGAATTTTTGCAAAATAAAAAAATGAAATATCACATTTACATAAGTATTGCAACACCTTTGGTAGTGGTTACAGCCTCGACTGTCTTTGTTATGATGCTACAAGCTTGGCACACCTGTATTTGGGGAGTTTCTCCAATTCTTCTCTGCAGATTCTCTCAAGCTCTTTCAGGTTCAATCTGCACAGCTATTTCCAGGCCTCTCCATAGATGTTCGATCGGGTTCTGGCTGGGCCACTCAAGGATATTCAGACACTTGTCCTGAAGCCACTCCTGCTTTGTCTTGGCTGTGTGCTTAACGTTGTTGTCCTGTTGGGAGGTAAAACCTTCGCCCCAGTATGAGGTCCTGAGTGCTCTGGAGCAGGTTTTCATCAAAGATCTCTGTACTTTGCTCCATTCATCTTTCCCTCGATCCTGACTAGTCTCCCATTCCCTGTCGCTGACACACCCCCCACACCATGATACTGCCACCATCATGTTTCGCTGTAGGGCTGGTGCCTGGTTTCAAGACGTGACGCCTGGCATTCAGCCCAATGAGTTCAATCTTGGTTTCATCAGACCAGAGAATCTTGTTTCTCAAGGTCTGAGACCTTTCGATACCTTTTGGAAAACTCCAAGCGGGTTGTCATGTGCCTTTTACTGAGGAGTGGCTTCCGTCTGGCCACTCTACCATAAAGGCCTGATTGGTGGAGTGCTGCAGAGATGGTTGTCCTTCTGAATGTTCTCCCATCTCAACAGAGGAACTCTGGAGCTCTTTCACCTCCGTGACCATGGCCTTCTCCTCCGATTTTTCAGTTTAGCTGGGCGGCCAGCTCTAGGAAAATCTTGGTTGTTCCAAAATAACAATGAATGAGGCCACTGTGTTATTTGGGACTTTCAATACTGTAGACATTTTTTTTGGTACCCTTTCCCAGATCTGAGGTCTGAATACTTTCTGAATGCACTGTAAAAGCTTAGAAGAAAACCACTGTAATATATAGGGAGGTGAAGATGGAAAGGGAGGGGAGAATGAGAAGGAAAGGAGAAGGAGATAGAAAGGGAGATAGATATAGACGGACATTGAAATAGAGATACTCTGGTACGATAGTGTATCTCTTTAACAAGAAACAACAGTTCCACCTGTGGTTAGTCTCAGAGCAGACAACAGCGACGCTGTGGCCTGCAGGTCTGGATCCCCCGGTAGTTCATCCTCTGGTGTCTGTAAAGTCTGTTGGGTTGGTGGCACAGTCTGCAGCCTCTCTCCTCCACCACCACCCCCTGGGTCTCTCCATCTCCCTCCTCTCTCTTCTCTCCCACATGTCCTGCTGTCATCTCAAGGGCAGCGTGGGTCCCTGTAGCTAATTGGTCCAGGTAGGAAAGGAGCCTGATACAGGTCTGTAAAGGGGGAGGCAGGGGTGGCTTGGAGGTGGAAGAGAGGGAGGTGAGCACTGGGGTCTCACACAGCTCCAGAAATTGAGTGAGCAATA
>NW_026286674.1:0-10460 GCF_023373465.1 Oncorhynchus keta | reverse complement strand
TGTAATGAAACAGACAGGGAGCAGGTCTCGAACCGTGTCAGAAGTGATGTGAGGAGGCGTTCAACACCCTCAAACGTGCACTGATCGAGGCCCCGTGCTCTCCCCCCTGACCTCACCTTGCCCTTTATCCTGGACACAGACGCGAGCAATGTGGGCATGGGTGGGGTGCTGGCCCAGGTGGGGCCAGAGGGGAGAGAGTGGTGGCGTACTTCAGCAAAACATTTGACAAACATGAGCGCCGCTACTGTGTCACCCGGGCGGGAGCTCTTGGCTGTTGTGGCTTCCGTCAAACACTTCAAGTACTACCTGGGTGGTCTGCCCTTTACTGTAAGGACTGACCACTCTGCTCTCCAGTGGCTCATGTCTTTCAGAGAGCCAGAGGGGCAGGTGGCACGCTGGTTGGAGGAGCTTCAGCCGTATGACTTCACGGTGGTGCACAGGGCAGGGGCACGCCACTCCAACGCCGACGCCATGTCCCGTCGGCCCTGTACTGCAGACGGCTGCCGCCACTGTGAACGGAGAGAGGGACGGGAGAGAGAGCTGCGGGCAGAGGAGGGTGTCTGTGCCACAGTGTGTCGGGCGAGCGGGCCTGTCTGCTGTGAGCTGCAGACTGTCGACGTGGCTGAATGGCGGCAGCAGCAGGGACGGGACACAGACCTACAGCCAGTGCTACAGTGGGTAGAGGCGCAGGTGAGGCCACCATGGGAAGAGGTGACAGCGCTCTCACTCGCGACCAAAGGGTTGTGGTCGAAGTTTGAGAGACTGCGGCTGGCTGATGGCGTGCTACAGCGGGCATGGAAGGAGTCAGCTACGGGAGAGGAGAGGTGGCAGGTGGTGGTCCCAAAAGCATTGCGGGAGGCTGTGCTCCAGAGTACTCATGGGGGGTGGGGACTGGACACTTTGGGGTCACAAAAACACTGCGCCGTCTCCGTCAGGGCTTCTACTGGGGGCAGCACAAGAGGGATGTGGAGGACTTTTGTCGCCGCTGTGACAACTGCACAGCGAGAAAGGGCCCCCAGGCCGCTCTCATGCTCAGCTCCAACAGTTCCCAGTGGGGGCTCCCATGGAGAGGGTGGGAGTGGATGTAGTTGGGCCGTTCCCCACCACAGACAGTGGAAACCGCTGGGTGCTCACGGCCATGGACTATTTCACAAAATGGCCCGGGTACCTATGCTCTGCCTGACCAGGAGGCAGAGACCATCGCCGACGCCCTGACAGCGGGGATGTTCAGCAGGTTTGAGCTGCAGAGTCCATCCACAGCGACCAAGGCAGAAACTTTGAGTCCCGTGTGTTCGCCACCATGTGAGAGGCTGGGTATGCACAAGACCCGCACTACTCCCTCTCCATCCTCAAAGTGATGGCCTTGTGGAGCGCTTTCAACAAAACGCTTTGACAGCAGCTGGCCATCGTCTCTTTCCAAACACCAGCGTGACTGGGACAAGCACCTGCCTATGGTCCTCATGGCATGCCGCTCCGCTGTCCAAGACTCCACTTCCTGCACGCCTGCCCTCCTCATGCTGGGGAGAGAGATCCGCACTCCCTGCGAGAGATGGCGTTGGTCGGCCCCTGGATAGCCTCATGTTCCTCCGGGGCCGAGTATGCCCGGAGGACGAGGACCGCCTGGGAGACACAGCCCACACTCTTTGCCAGAGAGCAGCTGGTGAATGCAGGTGTGAGGCAGAAAAGGAACTATGACGTGCACACCCGGGGAAGGCACTTTGTGGCTGGGGAGCTGGTCTGGGTCTAAAGCCCCTAAGGAAAAAAGGCAGATGCCCCAAGTTGGACAGTCACTGGGTGGGACCCTGCAGTGTCCTGGAGAGGGTAGGGAGGTTGTGTACCGGGTGCAGCTTCCTCCCAGGGGGAGAAAGGTGGCACTGCACCGGGACAGGTTAGCCCCATACAGAGGGGCCTCTTCTCCCCAAACCCCAGGAACCCCCACAATTCCCCTCTCTGGCAATGACATTCTCCAGGCACCCACCCTCAGGTGCCGCAGACAAGGCTCCAGACAGCCCACTCCCCTGTCTCCCCCTGTGTCACCGCGTGGTTCCCCAGAGCCACGGACTGTATTACCCGATCCCACTTCTGACACCAGTGTAATGAAAACAGACAGGGAGCAGGTCTCGAACCGTCAACCTTCTTGCCCGAAGTCCGGCGCGCTATCGACTGTGCCGCAAAAGCATGCTCGTGCGGCAGGGTCGATTTCCGCGCTTATAAACCCAGGGTCGTTACACTAGCTACTACAACAATTGCATACCACGAAATGGGTAAAATTAAGGGGTAAAATAAAAATTTAAAAAACGTGGCCTGAGACGGGAGAAATGGCCTGAGAGGGAGAAATTTCAATATGTAGCTAGATGTACAAGGCTAATGTTAACTAGCTAACGTTGCAGATGAATGGAAGTTAGGCTAGCGAGCAAGCACTTAGCCAGGTAGTCAAGGGCAACAACAAATAAAAGCATGTATTGTATGACAGAGTAATAGACCATTTAGTCAAGTGTTGTTGTGCATTAGTTTACTCCAATTGGGGGAAGGGTGGTAGTTAATTCGGAAAGTATTCAGACCCCTTGACTTTTTCCACATTATTTTATGTTACAACCTTATTCGAAAAATGTATTTATAAAATAAATCAATCAATCTATACACAATACCCAATAGTGACAAAGTTAAAACAGGTTTCTATACATTTTTGCAAATGTATAAAAATAAAAACACCATATTTAAAAAATTATTCAGACCCTTTACTCAGTACTTTGTTGAAGAACTTTTTGAAGCGATTACAGCCTCGAGTCTTCTCCGGTATGGAGCTACATGTTTGGCACACCTGTATTTGGGAAGAGTATCTCACATTCTTCTCGCAAATCCTCTCAACCTATGTCAGGTTGGATGGAAGAGTGTCGCTGCACAGCTATTTTCAGGTCTCTCAAGAGATGTTTGATCGGGTTCGAGTCCGGGCTCTGGTTGGGCCACTCAAGGACATTCAGAGACATGTCTCCAAGCCACTCCTGCACTGTCTTGGCTGTGTTTAGGTTCGTTGTCCTGTTGGAAGGGGAACCATCTCCCCAGTCTGAGGTCCTGAGCGCTCTGGAGCTGGTTTTCATCAAGGATCTCTTTGTACTTTGCTACCACCACCATGCATCACCGTAGATATGGTGACAGGTTTCCTCCAGACGTGATACTTGGCATTCAGGTCAAAGAGTTCAATCTTGGTTTCATCAGAGCAGAGAATCTTGTTTCTCATGGTCTGAGAGTCCTTTAGGCGTCTGTTGGCAAACTCCAAGCGGGCTGTCATGTGCCTTTTACTGAGGAGTGGCTTCAGTCTGGCCACTCTACCATAAAGGCCTGATTGGTGGAGTACTGCAGAGATGGGTTGTCCTTCTGGAAGGTTCTCCCATCTCCACAGAGGAACTCCAGAGCTCTGTCAGGGGTTGTCATTGGGTTCTTGGTCACCTCCCTGACAAAGGCCATTCTCCCCCGATTGCTCAGTTTGGCCGGGCGGCCAGCTCTTGGAAGAGTCGTGGTGGTTCCAAACTTCTTCCATTTTAAGAATGATGGAGGCCACTGTTGTTGTGGACCTTCAATGCTGCAGATGTTTTTGGTACCCTTTCCCAGATCTGTGCCTCGACACAATCCTGTCTCGGGGCTCTAAGGACAATTTCTTGACCTCATGGTTTGGATTTTGCACTGACATCCACTTTCAAATCAAATCAAACTTTATTTGCGCCCGAAGTGTAGACTTTGCCTATGAGAAATGCTTACTTTACCTGCCCTTAACCAAAAGTGCAGTTCAAGAAGACAATATAGGCTAAAATGTAGGCTAAAATAAAAGTAATAATAAAAGTTTTTAATTGTATGGGCTTTCCTCTGACATCGCCCATTATATGGGTCCTGGATGGCAGTAAGTTTGGCCCCAGTGATGTACTGGGCTTTCGCACTACCCTCTGTAGTAGTGCTCGATGTGGATGTTGCCTGTAATCCATGGCTTCTGGTTGGGATATGTTCGTACAGTCAACGTGGAGACGACGTCATCGCTGCACTTATTGATGAAGCCAATGACTGAGGTGAGGTATTCCTCAAAGCCATTGGATGAATCCGGAACATATTCCAGTCTGTGCCAGCAAAACAGTCCTGTAGTTTAGCATCTGCGTCATCTGACCACTTCTGTATTGGAGTGAGTCACTGGTACTTCCTGCTTTAGTTTTGCTTTGTAAACAGAAATCAGGAGGATAGAACTGTGGTCAGATTGGTCAAATGGAGGTCGTGGGGAGAGCTTTGTAGTATCTCTGTGTGTGGAGTAAAGGTGGTCGAGGGATTTTTTCAGCCTTGGTTTGCACATGTGACATGCTGGTAAAAGTTGGTAAAAATGATTTAAGTTTTCCTGCATTAAAAGTCCCTGGCCACTAGGAGTGCCACTTCTGCGAATATCTTCTTCTTTGCTTTTTAGCCTTATAGAGTTGGTTGAGAGCGGTCTTAGTGCCAGCTTTGCTTTGTTGTGGTAAATAGATGGCTGAATATAACTCTCTTGGTAGATAGTGGGGTCGACAGCTCATAAGCTCATATCATAAGGTCCTCTACCTCAGGCAAGCAATACCTCGAGATTCTTTAATATTAGACATCGCGCACCAGGTGTTAGTTGACAAAAAAGATACATAAGGTCAACAGTGGGTCCCTTAAATAGACAGCTGTGTGTCTTTTTCAAATAAAAAATCAATTACATTTACCACAAGTGGGTTCCAAATCAAGTTGTATAAACATCGCAAGGATGATCCAATGGAAACAGGATGCACCTGAGCTCAATGTCGAGTCTCATAGCAAAGGGTCTGAATACTTATGTAAATAAAGTATTTCATTTTGTAAAAATTAAAAAAATGGCAAAAATCTAAAAACCTGTTTTCGCTTTCTCATTATGTGTAGAATGATGTGGACATTTAAATATCCTGGACATTTGACTGTTCCCTAGCATCACGTCATTTCCCAGTCACAACCCAGGCTTGTTTTCGAATGCTGTGCGTTTTGTTGCCAACCTATTTTTGCTACCGACAACTTTACGGGTTTCACTTTTTACCTACCGTTCATATATTTATTATTTTTCCTCAACTTTTCACTCCGGACGCTTTATCTGGACACATTCGTCAGGACCTCCAACAGCCGAAGCTAAGTAGTAACATTAACATGATGCCTTCTAATTGCAGCCGCTGTGTGCTCACCTACGGCGGGATAGCTGTACTGCAAGCCCAGCTTCAGACGCAATCGTTAGGCAAGGGTAATTTCAGTGTAGGAAAGGATGAGCAGCGTCTGTACCAGTAAGTACAGATACTAGTATAAATCCTGGCACAGCTCCCGTGCCGGACAACTTTCTCACGGTTTCTGGAAGGAAATGCTGTAGAACGCTCAGCCGTGTCGCTCAATCCAGCCGACAGAAACTTTCAACCGGGTTCTCCCATTACAGCGGGTCGGTGTCAGAGGCCGAGTCTTCTCTGGTCTCTACTCCTCCCATTACGGGGTCTGAGGCGCCGAAGTTTCCACCATTAGCTCTGACAAATTGAAAACTCTAGTCATTGTTGTGACTCCATTACCCGCAGAATTAGACTTAAAGCGAATCAATCAACGATCATACACTGTTTACCCGGGCAGGGCTACCGCGTTAAGGCTAATCTGAAGATGGTGCTGGCTAAAGCTAAAACTGGCGAGTGTAGAGAGTATAGAGATATTGTTATCCACGTCGGCACCAACGATGTTAGGATGAAACAGTCAGAGATCACCAAGCGCAAACATAGCTTCTGCGTGCATATCAGCTAGAAAGATGTGTCGGCATCGAGTAATTGTCTCTGGCCCCCTCCCAGTTAGGAGTGATGAGCTCTACAGCAGAGTCTCACAACTCAATCGCTGGTTGAAAACTGTTTTCTGCCCCTCCCAAAAGATAGAATTTGTAGATAATTGTCCCTCTTTCTGGGACTCACCCACAAACAGGACCAAGCCTGACTGCTGAGGAGTGACGGACTCCATCCTAGCTGGAGGGTGCTCTCATCTTATCTGCCAACACAGACAGGGCTCTAACTCCTCTAGCCTCCACAATGAAATAGGGTGCAGGCCAGGCAGCAGGCTATTAGCCAGCCTGCCAGCATAGTGGAGTCTCTGCCACTAGCATAGTCAGTGTAGTCAGCTCAGCTTATCACCATTGAGACCGTGTCTGTGCCTCTCGACCTAGGTTGGGCAAAACTAAACATGGCGGTGTTCGCCTTAGCAATCTCACTAGGATAAAGACCACCTCCATTCCTGTCATTACCGAAAGAGATCAGTGATACCTCACATCTCAAAATATGGCTACTTAATGTTAGATCCCTTACTTCAAAGGCAATTATAGTCAATGAACTAATCACTGATCATAATCTTTTGATGTGATTAGCCACAACTGAAACATGGCAGCCTGATGAATTTTTGTGTTAAATGAGGCCTCACCTCCTGGCTACACTAGTGACCATATCCCCGTGCATCCACGCAAAGGCGGAGTTGCTAACATTTACGATAGCAAATTTCAATTTACAAAAAAAAATGACGTTTTCGTCTTTTGAGCTTCTAGTCATGAAATCTATGCAGCCTACTCAATGCCTTACTATAGCTACTGTTTACAGGCCTCTGGAGCCATATACAGCGTTTCTCACTGAGTTCCCTGAATTCCTATCAGACCTTGTAGTCATTGCAGATAATATTCTAATCTTTGGTGACTTTAATATTCACATGGAAAAGTCCACAGACACACTCCAAAAGGCTTTTGGAGCCATCATCGACTCAGTGGGTTTTGTCCAACATGTCTCTGGACCTACTCACTGTCACAGTCATACGCTGGACCTAGTTTTGTCCCATGGAATAAATGTTGTGGATCTAAATGTTTTTCCTCATAATCCTGGACTATCGGACCACCATTTTATTACGTTTGCAATTGCAACAAATAATCTGCTCAGACCCCAACCAAGGAACATCAAAAGTCGTGCTATAAATTCACAGACAACACAAAGATTCCTTGATGCCCTTCCAGACTCCCTCTGCCTACCCAAGGACGCCAGAGGACAAAAATCCGTTAACCACCTAACTGAGGATCTCAATTTAACCTTGCGCAATACCCTAGATGCAGTTGCACGCCTAAAAACAAAACAAATGTCTCATAAGAAACTAGCTCCCCTGGTACACAGAAAATACCCGAGCTCTGAAATGGCTTCAGAAGGTGGGGTGGAAATGGCGCACTGGGACTGGAAGTCTTCCGACTAGCTTGGAAGGACGGTGCCGTGCAGTCTGAAGAGCCCTTACTGCTCGATCGTCCTATTTTCTAACTTAATTGAGGAAAATGAACAATCCGAAATTCCTTTTGATACTGTGGCAAAGCTAACTAAAAAGCATTCCCAAGAGGATGACTTTCACTTTAGCAGATAAATTCATGAACTTCTTTGAGGAAAAGATTATGATTATTAGAAAGCAAATTAGGACTCCTCTTTAAACCTCGTATTCCTCCAAACCTCAGTTGTCCTGAGTCTGCACAACTCTGCCAGGACCTAGGATCAAGAGGGACGCTCAAGTGTTTTAGTACTATATCTCTTGACACAATGATGAAAATAATCATGGCCTCTAAACCTTCAAGCTGTATACTGGACCTATTCCAACTAAACTACTGAAAGAGCTGCTTCCTGTGCTTGGCCCTCCTATGTTGGGCATAATAAACGGCTCTCTATCCACTGGATGTGTACAAACTCACTAAAAGTGGCAGTAATAAAGCCTCTCTTGAAAAAGCCAAACCTTGACCCAGAAAATATAAAAAACTATCGGCCTATATCCGAATCTTCCATTCCTCACAAAGATTTTAGAAGGCTGTTGCGCAGCAACTCACTGCCTTCCTGAAGACAAACAATGTATACGAAATGCTTCAGTCTGGTTTTGGACCCCATCATAGCACTGAGATGGCACTTGTGAAGGTGGTAAATGACATTTAATGGCATCGGACCGAGCTCTGCATCTGTCCTCGTGCTCCTAGACCTTAGTGCTGCTTTGATACCATCGATCACCACATTCTTTTGGAGAGATTGGAAACCCAAATTGGTCTACACGGACATGTTCTGGCCTGGTTTAGGTCTTATCTGTCGGAAAGATATCAGTTTGTCTGTGAATGGTTTGTCCTCTGACAAATCAACTGTACATTTCGGTGTTCCTCAAGGTTCTGTTTTAGGACCACTATTGTTTTCACTATATATTTTACCTCTTGGGGATGTTATTCGAAAACATAATGTAAACTTTCACTGCTATGCGGATGACACACAGCTGTACATTTCAATGAAACATGGTGAAGCCCCAAAATTGCCCTCGCTAGAAGCATGTGTTTCAGACATAAGGAAGTGGATGGCTGCAAACTTTCTACTATTAAACTCGGACAAAACAGAGATGCTTGTTCTAGGTCCCAAGAAACAAAGATCTTCTGTTGAATCTGACAATTAATCTTAATGGTTGTACAGTCGTCTCAAATAAAACTGTGAAGGACCTCAGCGTTACTCTGGACCCTGATCTCTCTTTTGAAGAACATATCAAGACCATTTCGAGGACAGCTTTTTCCATCTACGTAACGTTGCAAAAATCAGAAACTTTCTGTCCAAAAATGATGCAGAAAATTAATCCATGCTTTCCTTCTGTCTCAGTTGGTAGAGCATGGCGCTCTAGTGGGTTCGATCCCCGGGACCACCCATACGTAGAATGTATGCACACATGACTGTAATGCTTTGGATAAAAGCGTCTGCTAAATTATTATTATTATTATTTTGTCACTTCTAGGTTAGACTACTGCAATGCTCTATTTTCCGGCTACGGATAAAGCACTAAATAAACTTCAGTTAGTGCTAAATACGGCTGCTAGAATCCTGACTAGAACCAAAAGAGTTTGATCATATTACTCCAGTGCTAGCCTCTCTACACTGGCTTCCTGTCAAAGCAAGGGCTGATTTCAGTTTTTACTGCTAGCCTACAAAGCATTACATGGGCTTGCTCCTACCTACCTCTCTGATTTGGTCCTGCCGTACATACCTACACGTACGCTACGGTCACAAAGACGCAGGCCTCCCTAATTGTCCTAGAATTTCTAAGCAAACAGCTGGAGGCAGGGCTTTCTCCTATAGAGCTCCATTTTTATGGAACGGTCTGCCTACCCATGTCAGAGACGCAAACTCGGTCTCAGCCTTTAAGTCTTTACTGAAGACTCATCTCTTCAGTGGGTCATATGATTGAGTGTAGTCTGGCCCAGGAGTGGGAAGGTGAACGGAAAGGCTCTGGAGCAACGAACCGCCCTTGCTGTCTCTGCCTGGCCGGTTCCCCTCTTTCCACTGGGATTCTCTGCCTCTAACCCTGTTACGGGGCTGAGTCACTGGCTTGCTGGGGCTCTCTCGTGCCGTCCCTGGGGGGGTGCGTCACCTGGGTGGGTTGATTCACTGTTGTGGTCGGCCTGTCTGGGTTGGCCCCCCCCCTTAGTTGTACCGTGGCGGAGATCTTTGTGGGCTATACTCGGCCTTGTCTCAGGATGGTAAGTTGGTGGTTGAAGATATCCCTCTAGTGGTGTGGGGCTGTGCTTTGGCAAAGTGGGTGGGGTTATATCCTTCCTGTTTGGCCCTGTCCGGGGTGTCCTCGGATGGGGCCACAGTGTCTCCTGACCCCTCCTGTCTCAGCCTCCAGTATTTATGCTGCAGTAGTTTATGTGTCGGGGCTAGGGTCAGTTTGTTATATCTGGAGTACTTCTCTGTCCTATTCGGTGTCCTGTGTGAATCTAAGTGTGCGTTCTCTAATTCTCTCCTTCTCTCTTTCTTTCTCTCTCTCGGAGGACCTGAGCCCTAGGACCATGCCCCAGGACTACCTGACATGACTCCTTGCTGTCCCCAGTCCACCTGGCCATGCTGCTGCTCAGTTTCAACTGGCCTGGGCCCCTAGGACCATGTCCCAGGACTACCTGACATGAGGACTCCTTGCTGTCCCCAGTCCACCTGGCCATGCTCTGCTCAGTTTCAACTGTTCTGCCTTACTATTATTCAACCATGCTGGTCATTTATGAACATTTGAACATCTTGGCCACGTTCTGTTATAATCTCCACCCGGCACAGCCAGAGAGGACTGGCCACCCCACATATGCTCTCTCTAATTCTCTCTTTCTTTCTCTCTCTCGGAGGACCTGAGCCCTAGGACCGTGCCCCAGGACTACCTGACATGATGGCTCCTTGCTGTCCCCAGTCCACCTGACTGTGCTGCTGCTCAGTTTCAACTGTTCTGCCTTATTATTATTCGACCATGCTGGTCATTTATGAACATTTGAACATCTTGGTCATGTTCTGTTATAATCTCTACCCGGCACAGCCAGAAGAGGACTGGCCACCCCACATAGCCCGGTTCCTCTCTAGGTTTCTTCCTAGGTTTGGCCTTTCTAGGGAGTTTTCCTAGCCACC
>NW_026286673.1:0-3668 GCF_023373465.1 Oncorhynchus keta | reverse complement strand
ACATTTAAGACATTTAGCAGATGCTCTTATCCAGAGCGACTTACAAATTGGTGCATCTCACCTTATGACATCCAGTAGAACAGTCACGTTACAATGGTGCGTCTAAATCTTAAGGGGGGGTGAGAAGGATTACTTGTCCTATCCTAGGCATTCCTTAAAGAGGTGGGGTTTCCAGGTGTCTCCCGGAAGGTGGTGATTGACTCCGCTGTCCTGGCGTCGTGAGGGAGTCTGTTCCACCATTGGGGGACCAGAGCAGCGTGAACAGTTTTGACTGGGCTACGAGCGGGAACTGTACTCTCCTCAGTGGTAGGGAGGCGAGCGGTGTGAGCAATACAGAGGCGGATGCAAGATGCAAGCAACGATGGTTTAATGAATACAGTTTACAACAGCAACAGGACAGACAGACTGTACTCAGACGGAATCCGACCCAGGGACTAGGGCGCATCTTCCAATGATAGCGTGCTGAGAAATCCAGGGGAGTGTGTCCGGATGGGTAGGAAGGAGCACAGCAGATAATCCACACAAGGGCGGCGAGAGAAGAGCACAGACACACGACACAACCTCAGGGAAGTAACAACGATCTGACAACAAGAAACACTGGTTACAGAACATATAAAGGGAAGATAAGTGGTTCCAGCTGGCGCAGACAATCAGGCCGAGATTGGGAACCACGCCCACACAAACACGGGAGAGAGAGAGAGAGAGAGAGAGAGAGAGAGAGAGAGAGAGGCAGTGGATTCATGAACCGTGACAATACCCCCCCTAGGAACGCCTCTTGGCGTTCCCAGGCGAATTTACCTGTCGATTGAAATCATCGATAAGGGAGTGATCCAGAATGTCCCTAGCAGGTACCCAACTTCTCTCCTCCGGGCCGTAACCCTCCCAGTCCACCAGGTACTGGAATCCGCGTCCCCTCCTTCTAGAGTCCAAAATACAATTGACAGAAAAGGTGGGTTCCCCATCAACAGAAGTCGTGGCGGCGGGGGAACCGGGACCGGCGGATTGTGCGTGCCTGAAACACAGGTTTTTATTTTAGACACATGAAAGGTAGGATGAATTCTCCTATACGCCGGAGGAAGCTTGAGCCGGACCGCCACCGGACTAATGATCCTGACTCCTGAGCAGGCCGATAAATTTGGGAGCAAGTTTGTTCCGGGAAACGGATCAGTGGGGCCATTGCGCTGAGGAGAGACCACACTCTTTGGCCAACGGCGGCCATACGGAGGCTTCGACCGGTGGCGATCGGCCTTAGCCTTGGTGCGCCCCACCCGGAGAAGAGTCTCACGGGCTCTGCTCCATGCGTGGCGGCACCTCTGGATGGCGTGAGCGGAAGGAACAGTGACCTCGGACTCCGTACTGGGAAAGATAGGTGGCTGGTAACCTAAACTTCTCAAACGGAGAAGACCCGGCCCAGCTGCCACACTGGCAACGAATTGTGAGCGTATCAACCATAGAGAGTTATTGACTCCAGGAAGAGGGATTCTTAGAAACCAAACAGTGTTACACTCTCTCCAAATCTTGGTTAGCCCTCTCCGTTTGACCGTTGCTCTGGGGATGAAACCCTGAAAAGGAATGCACAAAGGCTGACACTACGCACCCTACCCCACCTCTGTAACCTGGGAGCAAAACTCTTGAGTTTGGCCAAAACTTGGGACACAAATCTGGGGCCCCTATCTGACTAAAGTTGCGAATTCAGCGGGCACGTTAGACAAATCCACTGCCTCTCTAGAAAACACAGAATCATAGGAACAGGCAGACACTAAACAGGACTCAAGACCTTGTCACATGGATATAGAATTATGACCTTCAGTCTGGGGTTGTGTTGTAACCTGGCCGAGAATGGTGCAAGTTGTGCATGAAAAATGAGTTCTCAGTCTGATGCCAAAAAGTCCATTCTCCAAAATGTCTGAAGTTCACTCGTCTGGCGTTGACGGTTCCTGGAGTGAAGAAGAAATAGGAATCTGGAGTATGTCATCAGGTAAAGTCCATGAAATTACCCTCTGCTCATATCTCAGTAAGGCTTGGGTGTGGTGCGTGTGGGTGGCCCATCTTGGTACCAAGAGTAGATGATGAGGTCTTCTCTGTGGTGACGCCACCCGATAGTAGCCTCATGTTTACTACCGGGCCTGATCTTTTACCGGGCAGGAGTGGATAAAAGTGGCCCGCTCTACCACAGTAGAGACAGAGTCCTTAGGATCTCCGCCTCTCCCTCTCTTCCCGGGAGGCGAGCCCTCCCAGCTGCATGGGTTCGTGAAGGAGGCTGAACTGGCCGTGTTCCCGCCGCTGGCATGCCCGCCCTCCGTGTCGTTATACGGTCTGTTAGGGCATGCTCGGCGGCCAATACGACTCAGACGGCGTCGACCCTCCAAGGCTAGTTCCACTAGTCCATTTACTAAGCTCCTGGGAAAGGTCCAGAACATAAATCTCCTTCTGGATCCGGTCCTCCAGCCCATGCAGGAACATGTCCCACTGCGCCTCCTCGTTCCACTGACACTCTGCGGCCAGGTGTGCGAGTGGATGGAGTGTTCGATACTGAGCGGTCTCCTTGGCGAAGGTCAGCGAGTGGTCTGGCCGCCTCCCTACCCCCGCCACGGCCCGATCGAAGACCTTCTCATCTCCTCGGAGAGTGTCTGGAAAGAAGGTGGAAGATGGTCCTGGTTAGCCCACACCGCCGTTCCCCAAAGAGCCGCTTTGCCTGATAGCAGTGTGGTATGAATGCTACCTTAGGAGGCTGTTCACGGTTGAAGGTCCGTGGCTGCAACAGAAGAAATTGCATGGAACATCTCGTAGAAAGGCTCTGCAATAGTCAGGATCACCTGAATAACCCTCTGAGTGTCGGTGGCCGTGGCTCTAGCTGGGAATCCGGCTCCAGCCTGGCGAGGCGGGTTGAACTGCCGGTGTAGGTGGCGCAGCGAGCCCCTCAGATGTTGTAATTGTGGATCAGCAGCAAGGGGATACCTGCGTCGCAAGGGCTTGTACTGCCCGATCTGTGCTGAGATGTTCTCCTCTTGTTGATCCATTCTGGAAGCGTGATACTTTGCGGAAATGAATTCGGTCAGACTCGTTGAACTCGCTGCATCCATGGTATGGTCAGAATCGTTCTGTGACAATACAGGAGGCGGATGCAAGATGCAAGCAACGATGGTTTAATGAATACAGTTTACAACAGCAACAGGACAGACAGACTGTACTCAGACGGAATCCGACCCAGGACTAGGGGTCGCATCTTCCAATGATAGCGTGCTGAGAAATCCCGAGGGAGTGTGTCCGGATGGGTAGGAAGGAGCACAGCAGATATCCACACAAGGGCGGCGAGAGAAGAGCACAGACACACGACACAACCTCAGGAAGTAACAACGATCTGACAACAAGAAACACTGGTTACAGAACATATAAAGGGAAGATAAGTGGTTCCAGCTGGCTTGAGACAATCAGGCCGAGATTGGGGAACCACGCCACACAAACACGGTGGAGGAGAGAGAGAGAGAGAGAGAGAAGAGAGAAAAGAGAGAGAGAGAGAGAGAGAGAGAGAGAGAGAGAGAGAGAGAGAGAGAGAGAAAGAGAGGCAGTGGATCCATGAACCGGTGGACAAGCAGGCCAGAGGTGGATGAACGCAGTGCCCTTGTTTGGGTGTAGGGCCTGATCAGAGGTACTGAGGTGCCGTTCCC
>NW_026286672.1:5000-10879 GCF_023373465.1 Oncorhynchus keta | reverse complement strand
TCCAGTCTTGTATGGATGGAGACCTGGCTCCAGTTTTGTATGGATGGAGACCTGGCTCCAGTCTTGTATGGATGGAGACCTGGCTCCAGTCTTGTATGGATGGAGAACTAGCTCCAGTCTTGTATGGATGGAGACCTGGCTCCAGTCTTGTATGGATGGGAACCTAGCTCCAGTCTTGTATGGATGGAGACCTGGCTCCAGTCTTGTATGGATAGAGACCTGGCTCCAGTCTTGTATGGATGGAGAACTAGCTCCAGTCTTGTATGGATGGAGACCTGGCTCCAGTCTTGTATGGATGGAGAACTAGCTCCAGTCTTGTATGGATGGAGACCTGGCTCCAGTCTTGTATGTATGGAGACCTGGCTCCAGTCTTGTATGGATGGAGACCTAGCTCCAGTCTTGTATGGATGGGACTAGCTCCAGTCTTGTAAGATGGGAACTGCTCCAGT
Source organism: Oncorhynchus keta (assembly GCF_023373465.1). Taxonomy (NCBI): domain Eukaryota; kingdom Metazoa; phylum Chordata; class Actinopteri; order Salmoniformes; family Salmonidae; genus Oncorhynchus; species Oncorhynchus keta. The sequence goes on along the minus strand of NW_026286672.1, from coordinate 10,430 downwards.
CTTGTATGGATAGAACCTAGCTCCAGTCTTGTATGGATGGAGAACTAGCTCCAGTCTTGTATGGATGGGGACCTAGCTCCAGTCTTGTATGGATGGGGACCTAGCTCCATTCTTGTATGGATGGGGACCTAGCTCCAGTCTTGTATGGATGGGGACCTAGCTCCAGTCTTATATGGATGGAAACCTAGCTCAGTCTTGTATGGATGGAGACCTGGCTCCAGTTCCCCCTCCATCCCCCTGTCTGAATCCCTCAGTTCCCCCTCCCTCCCCTCCTTGAATCCTCCAGTTCCCACCTCCCTCCCCTCCCTGAATCCCTTAGTTCCCCCTCCCTCCCTCCCTGAATCCTCCAGTTTCCCCTCCCTGAATCCTCAGTTTCCCCCTCCCTAGTCCCTCAGTTTCCCTCCCTGAATCCTCAGTGTGTCCCTCCCTGAATCCTCAGTTTCCCCCTCCCTCCTCCCCTGAATCCTCAGTTTCCCCCTCACTGAATCCTCAGTTTCCCCTCCCTCCTCCCTGGAATCCTCAGTTTCCCCCTCCCTGAATCCTCAGTTTCCCCCTCCCTGAATCCTCAGTTCCCCCTCCCTCCCCTCCCTGAATCCTCAGTTTCCCCTCCCTGAACCCCTCAGTTTCCCCCTCCCTGAAACCTCAGTTTCCCCCCTCCGTCCCTTTCCTTGAATCCTCAATTGAATCTCCCCTCTACATCTGAGGAGTGTCACAAAAATTAATCATGTTTCAGTGGGAGTATCGGATACTTGGAGAGAGTGCATGGGAATGGGACCTAAAAGGACATGTGCATGCATTCTGTTCAGACAGACAGTCTTAGACTGATAAATATATATTTTTTATATATTTTTTTTAAAATTTGACCTTTATTTAACCAGGCAAGTCAGTTAAGAACATATTCTTATTTTCAATGACGACCTGGGAACAGTGGGTTAACTGCCTGTTCAGGGGCAGAACGACAGATTTGTACCTTGTCAGCTCGGGGGTTTGAACTCGCAACCTTCCGGTTACTAGTCCAACGCTCTAACCACTAGACTACGCTGCCGCCCCAAAAGCTGGATGCTAGGTCAAATCAAATCAAATGTATTTATATAGCCCTTCGTACATCAGCTGATATCTCAAAGTGCTGTACACTTTTTAGGTGTCGGCAAAGGTTGCATGTCTCTCTCTCTCAATGCATATGGTCATCAATATTGAGATCTGTGTCGAAATGGGGGCATGATCTGATAGCATCTGAAGCAGAAAAGAATCACATTCACATTGGGACATTAACATTAGTCTGTGTGGCTTGACCTCACCAAATAGTAACACTACTGAATGTATGAGTGATCGTTGATTTCCTCCCTCCGACAGAAAGACAGGATGCAGAATGCTCTGTCTGCGTCATGAATACTCAGCATTTGTTACAGTCTGATCCTTAATTTGGTTGATTTATTAGTCCTTTTGCTTTTGGAAATCAGAACCCTGACAAAGTATTCAAAAAGACAAAGATGTATGACAATGTTCCTTAGGTCAACCGAACACGCAGAGAAGAACCAGAACTCTAACAGGAAGTGAAGTTGACTGACTGACTGACTGACTGACTGACTGACTGACTGGCACTGCGGACCGACCGACTGACTGACTGACTGACTGACTGACTGACTGACTGACTGACTGACTGACTGACTGACCGACTGACTGACTGACTGACTGACTGACTGACTGTGACTGACTGACTGACCGACTGACTGACTGACTGACTGTGACTGACTGTGACGGACTGACTGACTGACTGACTGACTGACTGACTGACTGACTAACTGACTGACTGACTGTGACTGACTGACTGACTGACTGACTGACTGACTGGCTGACTGACTGACTGTGACTGACTGTGACTGACTGACTGACTGACTGACTGACTGACTGACTGACTGACTGTGACCGACTGACTGACTGACTGACTGACTGTGACTGACTGACTGACTGACTGACTGACTGACTGACTGACTGACTGACTGACTGACTGACTGACTGACTGTGACTGACTGACTGACTGACTGACTGACTGACTGACTGACTGACTGACTGTGACTGACTGTGACTGACTGACTGACTGACTGACTGACTGACTGACTGACTGACTAACTGACTGACTGACTGTGACTGACTGACTGACTGACTGACTGACTGACTGACTGTGACTGACTGTGACTGACTGACTGACTGACTGACTGACTGACTGACTGACTGACTGACTGTGACTGACTGACTGACTGACTGACTGACTGTGACTGACTGACTGACTGACTGACTGACTGACTGTGACTGGGATCGACTGACTGACTGACTGACTGACTGTGACTGACTGACTGACTGACTGACTGACTGACTGACTGTGACTGACTGACTGACTGTGACTGACTGACTGACTGACTGACTGACTGACTGACTGTGACTGACTGAGTGACTGACTGACTGACTGACTGACTGACTGACTGACTGACTGACTGACTGACTGACTGTGACTGACTGACTGTGACTGACTGACTGACTGACTGTGACTGACTGACTGACTGAGTATCCTCTGTCATTTCAATCCAATTCAAGGGGCTTTATTACCATGGGAAACATGTGTTAACATTGCCAAAGCAAGTGAGGTAGATAATATACAAAAGTGAAATAAACAATAAAAATGAACAGTACAGAAATTTCATAACAATAAAGACATTACAAATGTCATATTATACATATATATATATATATTGTAACAATGTGTTGTAACAATGTACAAATGGTTAAAGAACAAAAGGGAAAATAAATAAGCATAAATATGGGTTGTATTTACAATGGTGTTTGTTCTTCACTGGTTGCCCTTTTCTCGTGGCAACAGGTCACAAATCTTGCTGCTGTGATGGCACACTGTGGTATTTCACCCAGTACATATGGGAGTTTATCAAAATTGGATTTGTTTTCAAATTCTTTGTGGATCTGTGAAATCTGAGGGAAATATGTCTCTCTATGGTCATACATTGGACAGGAGGTTAGGAAGTGCAGCTCAGTTTCCACCTCATTTTGTGGGGACTGTCTCTGTGTGTCTGAGGGGTACAGTGACAACGTGGACTAGTCTAGGATGCTAGTAATGAATCTTCTGTGTTGGATCTCTGGGACTCTGGCTGCACTGGTGGGGTGGGGTTTATGGGTAGAGAGCTGCCTGTCAGGACTGGTGGGGTGGGGTTTATGGGTAGAGAGCTGCCTGTCAGGACTGGTGGGGTGGGGTTTATGGGTAGAGAGCTGCCTGTCAGGACTGGTGGGATGGGGTTTATGGGTAGAGAGCTGCCTGTCAGGACTGGTGGGGTGGGGTTTATGGGTAGAGAGCTGCCTGTCAGGACTGGTGGGATGGGGTTTATGGGTAGAGAGCTGCCTGTCAGGACTGGTGGGGTGGGGTTTATGGGTAGAGAGCTGCCTGTCAGGACTGGTGGGGTGGGGTTTATGGGTAGAGAGCTGCCTGTCAGGACTGGTGGGGTGGGGTTTATGGGTAGAGAGCTGCCTGTCAGGACTGGTGGGATGGGGATATATGGGTAGAGAGCTGCCTGTCAGGACTGGTGGGGTTTATGGGTAGAGAGCTGCCTGTCAGGACTGGTGGGGTGGGGTTTATGGGTAGAGAGCTGCCTGTCAGGACTGGTGGGGTGGGGTTTATGGGTAGAGAGCTGCCTGTCAGGACTGGTGGGGTGGGGTTTATGGGTAGAGAGCTGCCTGTCAGGACTGGTGGGATGGGGTTTATGGGTAGAGAGCTGCCTGTCAGGACTGGTGGGGTGGGGTTTATGGGTAGAGAGCTGCCTGTCAGGACTGGTGGGGTGGGGTTTATGGGTAGAGAGCTGCCTGTCAGGACTGGTGGGATGGGGTATATGGGTAGAGAGCTGCCTGTCAGGACTGGTGGGATGGGGTATATGGGTAGAGAGCTGCCTGTCAGGACTGGTGGGATGGGGTATATGGGTAGAGAGCTGCCTGTCAGGACTGGTGGGATGGGGTTTATGGGTAGAGAGCTGCCTGTCAGGACTGGTGGAAATTGGGTTTATGGGTAGAGAGCTGCCTGTCAGGACTGGTGGGGTGGGGTTTATGGGTAGAGAGCTGCCTGTCAGGACTGGTGGGATGCGGTTTATGGGTAGAGAGCTGCCTGTCAGGACTGGTGGGATGGGGTATATGGGTAGAGAGCTGCCTGTCAGGACTGGTGGGGTGGGGTTTATGGGTAGAGAGCTGCCTGTCAGGACTGGTGGGATGGGGTTTATGGGTAGAGAGCTGCCTGTCAGGACTGGTGGGGTGGGGTTTATGGGTAGAGAGCTGCCTGTCAGGACTGATGGGATGGGGTTTATGGGTAGAGAGCTGCCTGTCTGGTGGGGTGGGGTTTATGGGTAAAGAGCTGCCTGTCAGGACTGGTGGGGTGGGGTTTATGGGTAGAGAGCTGCCTGTTTGGTGGGATGGGGTTTATGGATAGAGAGCTGCCTGTCAGGACTGGTGGGGTGGGGTTTATGGGTAGAGAGCTGCCTGTTTGGTGGGGTGGGGTTTATGGGTAGAGAGCTGCCTGTTTGGTGGGATGGGGTTTATGGATAGAGAGCTGCCTGTCAGGACTGGTGGACTGGGGTTTATGGGTAGAGAGCTTCCTGTCAGGACTGGTGGGATGGGGTTTATGGGTAGTGAGCTGCCTGTCAGGACTGGTGGGATGGGTTTTATGGGTAGTGAGCTGCCTGTCAGGACTGGTGGGGTGGGGTTTATGGGTAGAGAGCTGCCTGTCAGGACTGGTGGGGTGGGGTTTATGGGTACAGAGCTGCCTGTCAGGACTGGTGGGATGGGGTTTATGTGTAGAGAGCTGCCTGTCAGGACTGGTGGGGGTGGGGTTTATGGGTAGTGAGCTGCCTGTCAGGACTGGTGGGGTGGGGTTTATGGGTAGAGAGCTGCCTGTCAGGACTGGTGGGATGGGGTATATGGGTAGAGAGCTGCCTGTCAGGACTGGTGGGATGGGGTTTATGGGTAGTGAGCTGCCTGTCAGGACTGGTGGGGTGGGGTTTATGGGTAGAGAGCTGCCTGTCAGGACTGGTGGGATGGGGTTATGGGTAGAGAGCTGCCTGTCAGGACTGGTGGGATGGGGTTTATGGGTAGAGAGCTGCCTGTCAGGACTGGTGGGATGGGGTTTATGGGTAGAGAGCTGCCTGTCAGGACTGGTGGGAATGGGTTTATGGGTAGAGAGCTGCCTGTCAGGACTGGTGGGGTGGGGTTTATGGGTAGAGAGCTGCCTGTCAGAACTGGTGGGATGCGGTTTATGGGTAGAGAGCTGCCTGTCAGGGCTGGTGGGATGGGGTTTATGGGTAGAGAGCTGCCTGTCAGGACTGGTGGGATGGGGTTTATGGGTAGAGAGCTGCCTGTCAGGACTGGTGGGATGGGGTTTATGGG
>NW_026286671.1:75000-91236 GCF_023373465.1 Oncorhynchus keta | reverse complement strand
GGTAAGACCTGATCGTTGCGGTCAGGTCAGGGTGTTAAAGGTCATTTCCTTTGTTGGGGCTCATGAATCCTAGGGCAGGGTTGGGGTCATGAATCCCAGGGTTGGGGTCATGCCTAGGAGGAGTTGGGGTCATGAATCCCATGAAATCCTAGGGCAGGGTTGGGGTCATGGGTTGGGGTCATGAATCCTAGGGCAGGGTTGGGGTCATGAATCCTGGGGGGTTGTGGTCATGAATCCTAGGGCAGGGTCATCAGGTCATGAATCCTAGGGCAGGGGTTCAGGTCATGAATCCTAGGGCAGGTTAGGGTCATGAATCCTAGGGCAGGGTTCAGGTCATGAATCCTAGGGCAGGGTTCAGGTCATGAATTAGGGCAGGGTTGGGGTCATGAATCCTAGGGCAGGGTTCAGGTCATGAATCCTAGGGCAGGGTTCAGTTCAGGTCATGAATCCTAGGAGCTTCAGGTCATGAATCCTAGGGCAGGGTTCAGGTCATGAATCCTAGGGCAGGAGTTGGGGTCATGAATCCTAGGGCAGGAGTTCAGGTCATGAATCCTAGGGCAGGGGGGTCATGAATCAGGTTCAGGTCATGAATCCTAGGGCAGGGTTCAGGTCATGTTCAGGGTTGGGGTCATGAATCCTAGGGCAGGGTTCAGGTCATGAATCCTAGGGCAGGGTTGGGGTCATGAATCCTAGGGCAGGGTTGGGGTCATTTCTTCTTCCAATTTGGAATCTGAATTACTTCCCAAATTGACTGAATTAAAATGGACCTAACCTGCCCCTAAGGCATGACTTCACAATAGCTTTACAACAGAATGTGACTTCAGAAGAGGTTTCCTGTAGATGCAAAGAATCAATGCGTGACCAAGTTATTTATTGCAGTCAGGTATCAGGCCTGAACAAATGGAGTCACCCAGGACAATGAAAAGGTAAGGACACACATTCCTTTGAGGGGGATATCAGTTGTATCTATGCATAACAGTATGTTGGATGACCATGTTACATATCCTGAGGATAGTTTTCCAAAATAGCTCCAGACAGTCAGCTCATTGAGTCCAGGTACTGTCTGTCTGTTCAGTATTATGAGCAGAACAGACCAATTGACTGGGAATGAATGGGAATGTTGGCCAACATTTATATTTTTGCAATGCCAGTTCGTGAGAGCACCATTTCTGAGTTATGTGTGAGTGGGTGGTCCGCTTTGGGTCTCTCCTGGGTCCTTGTCTGGTTCCCCTTTAGCACACACACACGCACGCACGCACGCATTGCATAACATACGCACGCACACACACACACACACACACACACACACACACACACACACACACACACACACACACACACACACACACACACACACACACACACACACACACACACACACACACACACACACACACACACACACACAAAACTGCCTCTGCTGATTTTAATAGCTGTGGGGAACCATATCCGCGGAGCTACTTTACTTATCAAGGCTCCGGTTTGTGGATTTGTATCACTGTAATGTGAATATGTTCCCTGGTGGAAACCCTTTGGCAAACCACAAAACATTTGACTCTGATTCTAAAAAGAGACCAGGCCTGACTCACATGTTTCAATGATTTGAAAAATCAGCCACAAGACATCAGAGTTTTAGGGGCTTAAAAGTAGAGATGGAGGAGGACGATAGCAGTGGAGGGAAGGAGAAGGAAGGAGAGGAGGAGACGGTGGGATACTGTTGAAAGATCTTCCCCACATCCCTCCTCTTCTTCACTCCCCTTTGTCGCTCACTTACACTTTTCATCTGTAGCATCCAGGAAATGGACTGTGCTCAGCCTCAACACAGACAGGCCATCTGTCACCACAACCCTTTTCATCTGTAGCATCCAGGAAATAGACTGTGCTCAGCCTCAACACAGACAGGCCATCTGTCACCACAACCCTTTTCATCTGTAGCATCCAGGAAATGGACTGTGTTCAGCCTCAACACAGACAGGCCATCTGTCACCACAACCCTTTTCATCTGAGCATCCAGGAAATCACCACAACCCTTTGACCCACAACCCTTTGGTCGCCATGCCAAGCTGGAACATATATCAACTGTTACCATTGTCTGAGACAAGCAGAGAGGCTGGCTACAAGGAACAAGACAAGTGGACTCAAACAGAAGAATGACATGTCTATGCTACTACAGCTTGTCCTGTTGACAAAACTCTTCACCTAGCCTAACATCCTGCCACAGCCTGGGTTTTCACTGCACTTCTAACCCCCTCCTGGCCCTCCCTCCTCTCCACACTTTTCACCTCTCTCTCAACCTGAGAGACAAGACAAACATCTCTAATGGCTTATGTCTCCACTTGGTATGTGAAGTGCTCAACAAGAGAGAGAGAGAGAGAGAGAGAGAGAGAGAGAGAGAGAGAGAGAGAGAGAGAGAGAGAGAGAGAGAGAGAGAGAGAGAGAGAGAGAGAGAGAGAGAGAGAGAGAGAGAGAGAGACGGAGACATTGGCCGACCTGCCCAGAAAAACCTACCTGAGGCTAGAGAAACGAGCTGAAGGCGTTGGTGGTCTCATGGGAGAGAGATAGAAAAAGAGAGGTGGAGGTTAAAGAGGAGGAGCAAAGGAGGTGAAGACCTGACCTGTAGCTGGAGACCACATTGCTTAACAACCACCCCAGGGGGTAGGTCAAAGGGATGGGCTGGGCGGTGAGGGCTGGGAGGTGAGGGGCTGGGATCCCAGAGTGCCACGAGCCCCAGGCTTCACCCAGGCCTTTGGTCTGGGGTGGAGGGATGCCAAGCAGGGTCTTTGGTCTGGAGGAGATGGAGAGATAGGAAGGAAGTTCCTGGGAACTGCATGGTGGTTAGGCCTGTGGAAGAGGTCTGCTTTTACAAATTAGACACACACACACACACACACACATACACACACACACTGTGGGAGCGCAGACTGTGTACAAATTACAGAGGGTGGTAGTCGTTGACCCCTGTCTGAGTAGAGTGGATCCATCTTGATAATGCTGATGACTCACTGTGGTACAGGAAGTGGTTTAAACCAATCAGGACTTTTGATTTGCCCCTAATGCCTGATCAGATAGCCTACAACATATCCGCAATGTAGTAAATATTTCTACACAACGCAACCTCCTTCTCCTCCCTTTCCAACATACAGAATACACAACTTGATTACTTGGTGATGCCATAGAATGTCAGAGATATGGGATTACTGATAAAGCACGTTGGGCTCCCCTGAACTTCAGTGAAGAAAATGAGAAAGAAGGGATGAAGATGGGTGGAAGAGGAGGACGGAGGAGGGGGATGGAGGAGGGGGATGGAAGAGGAGGATGGAAGAGGAGGACGGAGGAGGACAGAGGAGGAAGATGGAAGAGGAGGGCGGAGGATGGAGGAGTAGGACGGAGGAGGAGGATGGAAGAGGAGGATGGAGGAGAAGGATGGAAGAGGATGATGGAGGACGGAGGAGAAGGACAGAGGAGGAAGATGGAAGAGGAGGACGGAGGACGGAGGAGGAGGATGGAAGAGGAGGACGGAGGAAGAGGATGCAGGGTATTGATGGCTTAGATCCCAAAACGACATCTGGCCAGAGCTTAGGTCCAGGCACGGCATGCAGTGGACAGTGTGCATGACGGGACATCAGGTATTGCACAACAGCTATAGTATAGCTTTACCATAACCCGAGTCAGCCCCCAGTCATACAGACCACTGGAAATCCCATCAAATCCAGTCGTAAATTGAACTGTCTTTATGATATGAACAGGACCCCTTTCTCTTTTCATTCTCGTGCTCTTGCGTGCTCTTGCGGCTTTCTCTCTTGATCTCTCTCACACACACACACACACACACACACACACACACACACACACACACACACACACACACACACACACACACACACACACACACACACACACACACACACACACACACACACACCTGACCTGGGTCCAATAACTGAAGCCCCATATCTGCTGCCTCCATTTCCTCCTCTTCTCGGTGTCTTTGTTCGTCTGTTCTTCCCTCTTTTCATCAGAAATCCCTTTACTGTATTGGCAGGATGATGATTTGCTATTGCCAAAGAATTTCAGACACGCATCAGACAGAGATATCAAAACAATGGGATATCTTTCGCTCCTGTCCTCCCTCTCATTCATCCTGTCGTCCTCTTTTTCTTTCCTCCCTTCTTCCAGTGGTGCTGTAGGTACATGTATACTGTACGTAGGACAACAGAGATCCTATATGTTCTTGGATATTGTACTGGAACTTTACCTAAATGATGACTTCTTCCTTTTCACATGGCCACATGGTTTCAATATCAGACCTGGTTTCAATATCAGACATGGTTTCAATATCAGACATGGTTTCATGGTTTCAATATCAGACATGGTTTCAATATCAGACATATCTCCACAACCTTTCTCCCCGTCTCTCTCTCTCTCTCTCTAACTCTCTAGCTCTTTTTGCTATCTATCTATCTATCTATCTATCTATCTATCTATCTATCTATCTATCTATCTATCTATCTATCTATCTATCTATCTATCCTTTGCTCTCTCTCTCTCTCTCTCTCTCTCTCTCTCTCTCTCTCTCTCTCTCTCTCTCAATTCAATTAAATTCAAGGGCTTTATTGGCATCATGTGTTAACATTGCCAAAGCAAGTGAGGTAGATAATATATAAAGTGAATATATAAAGTGACATAAACAATAAAAATTAACAGTAAACATTACACATACAGAAGTTTCGAAACAATAAAGACATTACAAATGTCATATTATATATATATATACAGTGTTTTAACAATGTACAAATGGTAAAGGACACAATATAAAATAAATAAGCATAAATATGGGTTGTATTTACAATGGTGTGTGTTCTTCACTGGTTGCCCTTTTCTCGTGGCAACAGGTCACAAATCTTGCTGCTGTGATGGCACACTGTGGAATTTCACCCAGTAGATATGGGAGTTTATCAAAATTTGATTTGTTTTCGAATTCTTTGTGAGTCTGTGTAATCTGAGGGAAATATGTCTCTCTAATATGGTCATACATTGGGCAGGAGGTTAGGAAGTGCAGCTCAGTTTCAGTGAGCACATAGCCTGTCTTCTCTTGAGAGCCATGTCTGCCTACGGCGGCCTTTCTCAATAGCAAGGCTATGCTCACTGAGTCTGTACATAGTCAAAGCTTTCCTTAATTTTGGGTCAGTCACAGTGGTCAGGTATTCTGCCACTGTGTACTCTCTGTGTAGGGCCAAATAGCATTCTAGTTTGCTCTGTTTTTTGTTAATTCTTTCCAATGTGTTAAGTAATTATCTTTTTGTTTTCTCATGATTTGGTTGGGTCTAATTGTGCTCCAGGACCAGCTTGCTTAGGGGACTCTTATCCAGGTTCATCTCTCTGTAGGTGATGGCTTTGTTGTGGAAGGTTTGGAAATCGCTTCCTTTTAGGAGGTTGTAGAATTTAACGGCTCTTTTCTGGATTTTGATAATTAGTGGGTATCGGCCTAATTCTGCTCTGCAGGCATTATTTGGTGTTCTACGTTGTACACAGAGGATATTTTTGCAGAATTCTGTGTGCAGTCTCAATTTGGTGTTTGTCCCATTTTGTGAAGTCTTGGTTGGTGAGCGGACCCCAGACCTCACAACCATAAAGGGCAATGGGCTCTATGACTGATTCAACTATTTTTAGCCAAATCCTAATTGGTATGTTGAAATTTATGTTCCTTTTGATGGCATACAATGCCCTTCTTGCCTTCTTCTCTCTCTCTCTCTCTCTCTCTCTCTCTCTCTCTCTCTCTCTCTCTCTCTCTCTCTCTCTCTCTCTCTCTCTCTCTCTCTCTATATATATATATATATATATATATATATATATATATATAGTATTTCTGTATTTCTCTCTCCATTTCATTCTCTCTCTCTACTCTCATTGATCCCCTCTTCTCTCATCACCGTTTCAAAACAACATTAAACCAGGAGCCAAGTCAAGTTACCTCAACTCTGGCATCAGACTTTCATATTGGCCAAGCTACTCTCTTCTCTTTGTTCCTGAGTCTTTTTATTTTGTCCCCCCCTTCTCCTCCCTACCCCCCCCCCCTTTCTCCACCATCCTGTCGATGAAGAGGATTTTGAAGCTCAGTATACGGGATCAAACAGCAGGACAGAAGTGAAGTGAAGAGCAAAGTGTCTCTCTTTCATGTCTCCTCTAAGCTGTGTGTGTGTTTCTGTGTGTGGAGCCGTAGTGTCTTTCATGTCTCCCTAATAAGCCTATGGAGATTAAGACACAGAGACATCAGAACTGTAGGAAAGCCTGAGGGCTGTATGGGCTTTAGGACAGGGAGAGGAGAGGAGAGAGGAGGAGGAAGAGAGAGAGGAGGAGAGGAGAGGAGAGGAGAGGAAGGAGAGGAGAGAGGAGAGGAGGAGAGAGAGGAGAGAGAGAGAGAGAGAGAGAGGAGAGGAGAGGAGAGGAGAGGGAGGAGAGAGAGGAGAGGAGAGGAGAGGAGAGGAGAGGAGAGGAGAGGAGAGGAGAGGAGAGGAGGGAGAGGAGAGGAGAGGAGAGGAGAGAGAGGAGGAGGAGGAGAGGAGGGGAGAGGAGAGGGAGAGGAGGAGGAGAGGAGAGGAGAGGAGAGGGAGAGGAGAGGGAGAGGAGAGGGAGGGAGAGGAGAGGAGAGGAGAGAGGAGAGGAGAGGAGAGGAGGAGAGGAGAGGAGAGGAGAGGAGGAGGGAGAGGAGAGAGAGGAGAGGAGAGGAGAGGAGAGGAGAGGAGAGGAGAGGAGAGGAGGGAGGAGAGGGCTGTATGGGCTTTAGGACAGGGAGAGGAGAGGAGAGAGGAGGAGGAGAGGAGAGGAGAGGAGGAGAGGAGAGGAGAGGGAGAGGAGAGGAGAGGAGGGAGAGGGAGGAGGGAGAATGAGAGGAGGAGAGGAGAGGAGGAGAGAGGATAGGGCTGTATGGGCTTTAGGACAGGGAGAGGAGAGGAGGGAGGAGGGAGAATGAGAGGAGGAGAGGAGAGAGAGAGAGAGAGGAGAGAGAGGAGAGAGGAGGAGAGGAGAGAGGAGAGGGAGAGGAGAGGAGAGGAGAGGAGAGGAGAGAGAGAGGAGAGGAGAGAGGAGAGGAGAGGAGAGGAGAGGGCTGTATGGGCTTTAGGACAGGGAGAGGAGAGGAGAGAGGAGGAGGAGAATGAGAGAGGAGAGGAGAGAGAGAGAGAGAGGAGAGGAGAGGAGAGGAGAGGGCTGTATGGGCTTTAGGACAGGGAGAGGAGAGGAGAGAGGAGGAGGGAGGGAGAGGAGAGGAGAGAGAGGAGAGGAGAGGAGGAGAGAGGAGAGAGAGAGGAGAGAGGAGGAGGGAGAATGAGAGGAGGAGAGGAGAGGAGAGGGAGAGGAGAGGAGGAGAGAGGGAGAGGAGAGGGGCTGTAGAGGAGAGGAGAGGAGGAGGAGAGGGAGAGGAGAGAGAGGAGGAGGGAGAATGAGAGGAGGAGAGTGAGAGGAGAGGGAGAGGAGAGGAGGGAGAGGAGAGGAGGAGGGAGGGAGAATGAGAGGAGGAGGGAGGAGAGGGAGAGAGAGGAGGAGAGAGAGGAGGAGGGAGGAGGGAGAATGAGAGGAGGAGAGGAGAGGAGGAGGAGAGGAGAGTGATTGAGTGAAAGAGGAGGGAGAGAGAGGTGGAGAGAGGAGAGGAGAGTGAGTGAGTGAGTGAGTGAGTGAGTGAGTGAGTGAGTGAGTGAGTGAGTGAGTGAGAGAGAGGAGGAGAGAGACAGAGGTGGACAGAGAGAGAGAGAGTGATGGAGAGGTGCGAGAGACAGAGAGGAAGCGAGAAAGAAAGAAAGAAAGAAAGAAAGAGAGAGAGAGAGAGAGAGAGCCTGCAGAGCACAGAGTAGGCTGTTAGCTTGTATGCCTGCATGCTTTTGTGTGTGTGTGGGAGAGGGGGGGGTCTGACAGGGCAGTGATTGGTGTCCCTTCTCTTTGTTGAGGTAAGATTCCCCTTCCCCCTTCCTCCCTCCTCTCTCCCCCCTCTCTCGCCCCCCATGTGTGAAAGCGCCTCCGTGGAATCTCGTCTCTGTACGGAGGGCAAGCTGGCACCTGACTGGTGGACAAAGCCAGAGGTCAGGGGTCACCAGTTAAAGGTCGGAGGTTAAGAGAAGAGCCTCGATGTGGAAGTGGATGAATGAATGGTCAGTACCTTTATATCAATTAATCTTCTTTCCTATTAACTGTATGTTGAAACTGAGGCCCTGCCTCTTTTTAATAGGTAAGTGATTCACTGTATCAACACTATGAAACAGTCATAAATAGCAACACATTATCTGAGGTATGCAAGAAATGGACTTGAATCCACATTGACAAGATCCTGCTCTTTCAAGGTTGTGCTCTTAAGATTCTATCTCAACTTTCTCCATCCTTTTTCTCTTTCTTTTCAAGTCAGGGAGATGGAGGAGGACAAGGAGAAGAGGAGGATGTATAGATGTTTATCGAGTCTTTCTTTCTTTCACCTGCCTTCTCTTTTGTCCTCTGTGTTGTCCGAGGAAGATGGTTTATGGGTCGTGTAGAGCAGAGGACTGTGGCTCTGTTTGATGGGTCGCTGCGCGGCTTTGACTTTTAACTCGACCTTCCTTTGTGAGGACTTCACTGAAGCATGATCCCCAGCCTCAGCATTCAGATGGGCACTTTGGTGTCCAGACCGGCAGATGGAGGTTGAGATAGGCCTAGTTAAGTCCTGTTCTATTTACAACATCAACAAATATCTCTGGACAGGAAATGGAAAGCATGTAGCTGGATGCAACAGTTGGATGCAGTCTTTTTTTCTCACGTTTGAATTGTGTTCTGAAAGTGTCCGCGGAGGATTGATGAACTAGAAGTGTTTGTAGTGACTGAGTAATAGAATTCAATACACGTGTAGTGCCTAAAAACAATGCATGCTACCAGACCGGTGTTTGTGAGTGTGTGTGTGTGTGTCTATGCTTGTGAATGTGTATGCGGGTGTTTGACCGTGATCCTCAGTCTAGTGATCTTCAACTTTGCATGTCCAATGTGGTCTCAGGGCAATTTGTATTATTCTGTAGGTAAATCTGTGACACTCCATTTAGTACGATATGCTAGGTTACATTATGAATGGAATAGCCGTCGTACAATATCGTACGAATTAGAGGAAGTATAGTATGATACGTCTTAACCGGTCGTATAATAGCATACGAAATGGATGTTGTAGTTTATCCTACGTCTTGGAGGACGTATAGTATTGCACATCTTTATCTGAGACCAGGTCGCAATTAAGAGAACTAACAAATTTGGGTTAGGTGAATTGGGTTGTTCTGTTTGTCCACTCATTCAAGGACCATAATCTCTCTGTGCTCTATAACTCAACACGGTCATAAAATCTCTTGGCCCAGTGACCTATTCATCTCTAGCCCTCCTCTCCTCTTCTCCTCTCTTCCTCTCTTCCCCTCTTCCTCTTTCAGCCCATTGAAGGCTCTTCCTCTTTCAGCCCATTGAAGGCTCTTCCTCTTTCAGCCCATTGAAGGCTCTTCCCCTCTTCCTCTTTCAGCCCATTGAAGGTTCTTCCTCTCTTTCAGCCCATTGAAGGCTCTTCCTCTTTCAGCCCATTGAAGGCTCTTCCTCTTTCAGCCCATTGAAGGCTCTTCCTCTTTCTTTCAGCCCATTGAAGGCTCTTCCTCTTTCAGCCCATTGAAGGCTCTTCCTCCTCTTTCAGCCCATTGAAGGCTCTTCCTCTTTCAGCCCATTGAAGGCTCTTCCTCTTTCAGCCCATTGAAGGCTCTTCCCCTTTCTTTCAGCCCATTGAAGGATCTTCCCCTCTTCCTCTTTCAGCCCATTGAAGGCTCTTCCTCTCTTCCTCTTTCAGCCCATTGAAGGCTCTTCCTCTTTCAGCCCATTGAAGGCTCTTCCTCTTTCAGCCCATTGAAGGCTCTTCCTCTTTCAGCCCATTGAAGGCTCTTCCTCCTCTTTCAGCCCATTGAAGGCTCTTCCCCTCTTCCTCTTTCAGCCCATTGAAGGCTCTTCCTCTCTTCCTCTTTCAGCCCATTGAAGGCTCTTCCTCTCTTCCTCTTTCAGCCCATTGAAGGCTCTTCCTCTTTCAGCCCATTGAAGGCTCTTCCTCTCTTCCTCTTTCAGCCCATTGAAGGCTCTTCCTCTCTTCCTCTTTCAGCCCATTGAAGGCTCTTCCCTCTTCCTCTTTCAGCCCATTGAAGGCTCTTCCTCTTTCAGCCCATTGAAGGCTCTTCCCCTCTTCCTCTTTCAGCCCATTGAAGGCTCTTCCCCTCTTCCTCTTTCAGCCCATTGAAGGCTCTTCCTCTCTTCCTCTTTCAGCCCATTGAAGGCTCTTCCTCTTTCAGCCCATTGAAGGCTCTTCCTCTTTCAGCCCATTGAAGGCTCTTCCTCTTTCAGCCCATTGAAGGCTCTTCCTCTTTCAGCCCATTGAAGGCTCTTCCTCTTTCAGCCCATTGAAGGCTCTTCCTCTCTTCCTCTTTCAGCCCATTGAAGGCTCTTCCTCTTTCAGCCCATTGAAGGCTCTTCCTCTCTTCCTCTTTCAGCCCATTGAAGGCTCTTCCTCTTTCCTCTTTCAGCCCATTGAAGGCTCTTCCTCTTTCAGCCCATTGAAGGCTCTTCCTCTTTCAGCCCATTGAAGGCTCTTCCTCTTTGAAGGCCTCTTTCAGCCCATTGAAGGCTCTTCCTCTCCTCTTTCAGCCCATTGAAGGCTCTTCCTCTCTTCCTCTTTCAGCCCATTGAAGGCTCTTCCTCTCTTCCTCTTTCAGCCCATTGAAGGCTCTTCCTCTTTCAGCCCATTGAAGGCTCTTCCTCTTTCAGCCCATTGAAGGCTCTTCCTCTTTCAGCCCATTGAAGGCTCTTCCTCTTTCAGCCCATTGAAGGCTCTTCCTCTTTCAGCCCATTGAAGGCTCTTCCTCTCTTCCTCTTTCAGCCCATTGAAGGCTCTTCCTCTCTTCCTCTTTCAGCCCATTGAAGGCTCTTCCTCTCTTCCTCTTTCAGCCCATTGAAGGCTCTTCCTCTTTCAGCCCATTGAAGGCTCTTCCCCTCTTCCTCTTTCAGCCCATTGAAGGCTCTTCCTCTCTTCCTCTTTCAGCCCATTGAAGGCTCTTCCTCTCTTCCTCTTTCAGCCCATTGAAGGCTCTTCCCCTCTTCCTCTTTCAGCCCATTGAAGGCTCTTCCCCTCTTCCTCTTTCAGCCCATTGAAGGCTCTTCCTCTTTCAGCCCATTGAAGGCTCTTCCTCTTTCAGCCCATTGAAGGCTCTTCCTCTCTTCCTCTTTCAGCCCATTGAAGGCTCTTCCTCTTTCAGCCCATTGAAGGCTCTTCCTCTTCCTCTTTCAGCCCATTGAAGGCTCTTCCTCTTTCAGCCCATTGAAGGCTCTTCCTCTCTTCCTCTTTCAGCCCATTGAAGGCTCTTCCCCTCTTCCTCTTTCAGCCCATTGAAGGCTCTTCCCTCTTCCTCTTTCAGCCCATTGAAGGCTCTTCCCTCTTCCTCTTTCAGCCCATTGAAGGCTCTTCCTCTCTTCCTCTTTCAGCCCATTGAAGGCTCTTCCCCTCTTCCTTTGAGCCCATTGAAGGCTCTTCCTCTCTTCCTCTTTCAGCCCATTGAATGGCTCTTCCTCTCTTCCTCTTTCAGCCCATTGACTAGGCTCTTCCTGGTCTTCCTCTTTCAGCCCATTGAATGGCTCTTCCTCTCTTCCTCTTTCAGCCCATTGATGATGGTCTTCCTCTCTTCTCTTTCAGCCCATTGAATGGCTCTTCCTCTTGGTAGCATCCTCTTTCAGCCCATTGAAGGTAGCATCTTTACCCTCTTCCTCTTTCAGCCCATTGAAGCTCTTCCTCTTTCAGCCCATTGAAGGCTCTTCCTCTCTTCCTCTTTACAGCCCATTGAAGGTAGCTCTTCCTCTTTCAGCCCATTGAAGGCTTGATGATGGTCCTGATGGTAGCTCTTCCTCTTTCAGCCCATTGAAGGTAGCATCTTCCCTCTTCCTCTTTCAGCCCATTGAAGGTTCTTCCCCTTTCCTCTTTCAGCCCATTGAAGGCTTGATTCCCCTCTTCCTCTTTCAGCCCATTGAAGGTTCTTCCCCTCTTCCTCTTTCAGCCCATTGAAGGCTCTTCCTCCTCTTCCTCTTTCAGCCCATTGAATGGCTCTTCCTAGGCTCTGATGGTAGCATCCTTTACTAGGCTTGATGATGGTAGCATCCTTTACTAGGCTTGATGATGGTAGCATCCTTTACTAGGCTTGATGATGGTAGCATCCTTTACTAGGCTTGATGATGGTAGCTCCTTCCTGATGATGAGGCCTGATGATGGCATCCTTTACTAGGCTTGATGATGGTAGCATCCTTTACTTGATGATGGTAGCTTTTATCCTTTACCAGGCTTGATGATGGTAGCATCTCTTTACTTTACCAGGCCATTGATGATGGTAGCATCCTTTACTAGGCTTGATGGTAGCATCCTTTACTAGGCTTGATCATAGCATCCTTTACTAGGCTTGATGATGGTCTTTACTAGGCTTGATGATGGTAGCATCCTTTACTAGGCCATTGAATGGTAGCTGGTCCAGGCCTGATGATGGTAGCATCTTTACTAGGCTTGATGATGGTAGCATCCCCTTTACTTTTACAGGCTTGATGATGGTAGCATCCTTTACCCTTGATGGTGGTAGCATCCTTTACCAGGCTTGATGATGGTAGCATCCTTTACCAGGCTTGATGATGGTAGCATCCTTTACTAGGCTTGATGATGGTAGCATCCTTTACCAGGCTTGATGATGGTAGCATCCTTTACTAGGCTTGATGATGGTAGCATCCTTTTTTGACAAACAGTCAAATGCAAACGCTTTATTCACCTCGCATCCTCTATCGTCTTGTTCTCCTCCTCCCTCTTACGTTCTCTCTATCATGCAGTATCATGTCATCCTGCCGCATGGTACTGAGTTAACAAACTGACCTGATTCCCCTCCCACGCTCCCACGCCCCAACTTCTGTTCGTCTAATCCCTTCCCTTCATTACAAAAGGAAATGGGTTTGTTGGACCCATTCATACCCATCCATGTTTAAATTTGACAATATAAGCTATTCAATGTACAGATGTAGGATCTTAATTTGATCACTCTTTTGTTGCTGAGAATTGTCCTGCAACACGGGAAATGCAGATGAGCTTATGTGATCTACATGAATTCACTGAAAACCCACACTAACATCATTGCGCTTCTCATCTAACCTTTTTTTTGTCCCGATAATAAGATCAAGCAACATTACGCACAAAACGTTCAAATCCTCTTTGCTGCAGGATTATTTTGCTGCGACAACACTGGTCAGATGAAGTTCCTACATATAGTGTGTACTCTTTATATTCTGCAGTTAACGTTCATTATAGTTGACAAGTATATGGGTTTAACATGGACTTTCCCAATGGTGGTGTTAGCTAGGAGTTAGCAGAACTCAGACTGCTTGCGTCCCAAATGGCCCTACGTGCACCGGTCTAAAGTAGTGCACTATACAGGGAATAGGTTGCCATTTGGGACTCAGACACGGGCTCTTAATGGCGTTTGAAGATAATGAAAATGCACCATTGAGGATTAGAGCCAGAGAACAGAGTAAACTGGACCGTTAACGACTACAATAACTGTTAATAGACTTTGCTTACTGTCCCTCTCATACACACTGAACCACTCAATCTGCAACACAGGCAGCAGCAGAAAATAGTTTAGAGAGGAAGCTGGAGATGTGAGAACGGGCTGGACTGGTATCACTGAGAATGTTAGGTCGGGTTATGTAATGTTAAGTAATTCAGTGTCACACACGCAAGCACACATACACACACACTCCAGCCCCCAGCTGTTTGAGTGACCGGAGCCGACACTCAAAAAGCACTTAGTGACCTACAGACAGAGACTCCTATTCTCTCTACCTTCTCTCCCTGTTGACTCCCATTCACTCTGAATAAACACGTCTCTCGTCTCTTTGTCTGTCTAAAACAAACTAACTGGCAGGATATTTTCACACTCTTCACTGGCCCAACTAAAGACAATGATTTTAGTGGTGATGGACTGACGGACTGATGAGGTGTAGAAGTTTGAAGGGGGTGGTGTGTGTGTGTGATGGGGGGGTATAGGGTTGTGTATAGGGTTGTGTGTGTGTGTGTGTGTGTGTGTGTGTGTGTGTGTGTGTGTGTGTGTGTGTGTGTGTGTGTGTGTGTGTGTGTGTGTGTGTGTGTGTGACACAGTGTGACTATAGATGACAGCAGGAAGGCTTCTTATAGTGTGGGGGGCAGTCAGGGGGTTAAAGGGGAGCTTTAAAAGCTTTAAGGAAGCTGAATAATAGTCATCAGGGAGGGAGAGTGGGGTAGAGGTGGGTAAGGGTAATGGGGGTTGGGTTGGGGAGGAGTGAGGGGGGGTTCATTTGATACCAATCAAGCAGAAATTCCCCTGAGGGTCCTTCTGTGACTATTTGAACAACCCCTCCTCCTCTCATCCACCTCCACCTCCTCCTCTCATCCACCTCCTCCTCCTCCTCCACCTCCACCTCCTCCACCACATCCACCTCCACCTCCTCCATCCACCTCCTCCTCCTCCACCTCCTCCACCTCCCCTCCACCCTCCTCCACCTCCTCCACCTCCTCCCCTCATCCACCCTCCTCCTCCTCATCCACCTCCTCCTCCCCTCCACCTCCTCCTCATCCACCTCCTCCTCCACCTCCTCCTCCTCCTCCCTCCTCCCCTCCCTCCTCCACCTCCCACCTCCACCTCCTCCTCCTCATCCACCTCCTCCTCCTCCTCCACCTCCACCTCCTCATCCACCTCCTCCCACCTCATCCACCCTCCACCTCCTCCTCTCATCCACCTCCTCCTCCTCCACCTCCTCCACCTCCCCTCCCCTCCCCACCTCCCCTCCTCCCTCCTCCACCTCCCCTACCCTCCACCTCCTCCTCCCACCATC
This sequence comes from Oncorhynchus keta, assembly GCF_023373465.1. Classification (NCBI taxonomy): domain Eukaryota; kingdom Metazoa; phylum Chordata; class Actinopteri; order Salmoniformes; family Salmonidae; genus Oncorhynchus; species Oncorhynchus keta. Next base: position 76,323 of record NW_026286671.1, on the reverse strand, counting down.
CACCTCCACCTCCTCCTCATCATCCACCTCCTCCACCACCTCCACCTCCTCCCCCTCCACCTCCCTCCTCCACCTCCTCCTCTCATCCACCTCCACCTCCTCCTCCACCTCCTCCACCTCCCCTACCCTCCTCCACCTCATCCACCTCCACCTCCTCCCTCTCATCCACCTCCTCCACCTCCTCCACCTCCCACCTCCACCTCCTCCTCTCATCCACCTCCTCCTCCTCCACCTCCTCCACCTCCCCTACCCTCCTCCACCTCATCCACCTCCCCTCTTCTCTCACTCCCCACTACCCATCTTTCTCCAGGCCCAAACCCTGCTGCTTCCTATTATGTCTACTACACCACTACTAACTGAAGAGCCACAGCCAGGCCCTTTCTTACTGTCATGTGACACAACACAATTAAAGGGAAAACGTTCCCTATCAAATAACAGATTCATATGTCATTATTAGCCATTTCTTCTTTTCTCAAGATCTGTTATCAGAGTTATTCTAATCATTCCCAGTGAAAGATTTCTGGGACGATACAGGAAATGAGATTGTCGGCCTCAACAAAACAAATAGATCATTCTTGGACGTATATTTATTCTAGGGCTGTACCCTCAGGCGTGGGTGGTGGAGGGATGATAGGTATATTGTGATGTCACATCCTGTAATCAGAATTGGTTCAAATTTGGTTAAAAGTGACACTCCCAGAGCTTCTGCGTAATTTCAGAGGTTATTTTTGAAGTGTTCACGAGCCAAAACGGGTCCCTGAACATTGTGCACAATTGTGTACCACGTCATCCAATTTGTATGATACAATATACATACAAAAGTAGGTGGACACCCCTTAAAATTTGTGGATTAGGTTATTTCAGCCACACCCATTACTGACAGGTGTATAAAATCGAGCACACCGCCATGCAATCTCCATAGACAAACATTGTCAGTAGAATGGCCTTACTGAAGAGTTTAGTGACTTTCAACGTGACACCATCATAGGATGCCACCTTTCCAACAAGTCAGTTTGTTAAATTTCTGCCTTGCTAGTGCTGCCCCGATCAACTGTAAGTGCTGTTATTGTGAAGTGGAAATGTTTAGGAGCAACAACGGCTCAGCCGGGAAGTTGTAGGCCACACAAGCTCACAGAATGGGACCGCCGAGTCCTGAAGCGCGTAGCACGTAAAAATGGTCTGTCCTCGGATGCAGCACTCACTACCGAGTTCCAAACCGCCTCTGGAAGCAACATCAGCACAATAACTGTTTATCGGGAGCTTCATGAAATGTGTTTCCATGGCCGAGCAGCCGCACACAAGCCTAAGATCACCATGTGCAAG
>NW_026286671.1:67500-70000 GCF_023373465.1 Oncorhynchus keta | reverse complement strand
GGTCTTGTCCCGTGGTCTTGATGTAATGGTCTTGTCCCGTGGTCTTGATGTCATGGTCTTGTCCCGTGGTCTTGATGTCATGGTCTTGTCCCGTGGTCTTGATGTCATGGTCTTGTCCCGTGGTCTTGATGTCATGGTCTTGTCCCGTGATCTTGCAGATTGAAAAGCTAAGTGTTTTTTTTGTAATATAAATGGAAGCTGTGATTCCAGAACATGTTTTCAGAACATTCCAATTTCCTGGATGTGAATCAACACCTAAAGCATTTTGTAATGAAGCCGTTATGACTTGTTTGGAATCCATTATTTATTATATTACATTTTTATCTGTTTTGGACTCGTTTATTAATGCTTAGATGTAACGATATAACAATTTCTATCGTCGTCTGGTCCTGGGCTCGTAAAAAAAATCCTTCTATTAGTTGGACATAGGCCATATTTGGTCAGTTATGGAGGCTGTCGATGCACAAAGGTGAATAGTTACGCACGCTCAAGTTTTCAGTTTTTTTGTTCTTGTTTGGTTCACAATAAAAAACATTGTGCATCTTCAAAGTAGTAGGCATGTTGTGTAAATCAAATGATACAACCCCCCAAAATACTAAGGTATTGGGTTCAATTCTTGTAGGGATCACCTACACATACTTAAAAAGCACTGTATAAATAAAGGCAAACATACATAAAGTGTCTTCATAGGGCGTTGGGGCACCACGAGTCAGAACAGATTCATACAACTTGGCATAGATTCTACCAGTGTCTAGAACTCTATTGGAGGAATGTGACACAATTCTTCCACAAGAAATTCCATGATTTGGTGTTTTGTTGATGTTGGTGGAAAACGCTGCCTCGGGCACTACTTCAGAATCCTCAATAAGTGTTTAATTGGATGCATTTTCATGCTCATCAAACCATTCAGTGACCACTCACGCCCTGTGGATGGGCTCATTGTCCTCCTATGGGGCATAGGTATGGTAGCCAAAATAATGCCCAAAATAATGGCCTGCCCAGCATTTTTAAACCTGACTCTGAGCATGATGGGATGTTAATTGCTTCATTAACTTAGGATCCACACCTGTGTGGAAGCTCCTGTTTTCAATATGCTTTGTATAACTAATCTCCTCAAGTGTTTCCATTATTTAGGCAGTTACCTGTAGATGTTCTGTTACACCTTCATTTCAGGTCATCACTGAAATAGAGCTGGGATTCAGGCTACAGTGTTCAGGATTACATGGGACAATAAAATCAAATCGGTAGCGTACACAGACTTGTTACAGCAGTTGACTAAGCAATCTAGCTTAGTCACTGATGAAACCCTACAGTAAAGCCAGAACAGTAGCTACTCGGCTTATAATATGAGGTTGACGTTTTCTCCTAACCGTTGATCTGGGGTCAGATCTGTCCTCAGCCACTAATGGTTGCAGTTAGGATTGGGGCTAAAGGTAATCTGATCCTAGATCAGTTGTCTGGTGACAGAGACTTATAGCAGGTCATACATGGCCTGTAGAACACTGACCCTTTCAGATTTCAGCTGGAGACCCAGGGGAGAGTTAATCTGGCTTTGTCGAGCTACGGCTTTAGCTGGGGTTTCCCCGCTCTCCCTCTTTTTTTCTCCATCCCTCTCTCCTCTTTCTCATTTCACCCCCTTCCTCTCACCTTTCAAACCCTCTTACACACAATCTTAAACCCCATCTGTCTCGCTTTCTTTCTTTCCTTCTTTCTTTCTTTCTTTTTTCTTTCTTTCTTTCTCTCTACTTTCCCTCCCTCACTCTCAGTCTTAATTCCACATCTGGTTCTCACCACATCTTATCCACTTTTTACTCTCCCTCCCTCTCCACCTCTTTCCCTCTTTCCCTCTCTGTCTCTCTTCCTTATCTCTCCCTCTCTCTCTCGCTCCGCCCTCTGCGCTGACCAGCTGGTAAGTGTCTTCACTGACATTTCAACCTCTCCCTGACCCGGTATGTAATACATCTTTCAAGCAGACCACCATAGTCCCTGTGCCCAAGAACGTCAAGGCAACTTGTCTCAAGGACCATCGCCCTGTAGCACTCACGTCTGTAGCCATGAAATGCTTTGAAAGGCTGGTCATGGCTCACATCAACACCATCATGCCAGACACGCTGCACCCACTCCAATTTGCATAACGCCCCAACAGATCCACAGATGACGCAATCTCTATTGCACTCCACACTGCCCTTTCTCACTTGGACAAAAGGAACACCTATGTGAGAATGCTGTTCATTGACTACAGCTCAGCATTCAACGCCACAGTTCCCTCTAAGCTCGTCACCTCGCTAAAGACCCTGGGACTAAACACCTCCCTCTGAAACTGGATACTGGACTTCCTGACAGGTCGCCCCCAGGTGGTAACGGTAGGCAACAACACATCCGCCATGCTGACCATCAACACTGGGGCCCCTCAGGGGTGCGTGCTTAGTCCCCTCCTGTACTCTCTGTTCACCCACGACCACATGACCAAACACAACTCCAACACCATCATTAAGTTTGC
>NW_026286671.1:55000-62500 GCF_023373465.1 Oncorhynchus keta | reverse complement strand
GAGTGAGTACCGTGTTACCGCCACTATAGACTGTAACATCATAATAACACGGAGTGAGTACCGTGTTACCGCCACTATAGACTGTAACATCATAATAACACGGAGTGAGTACCGTGTTACCGCCACTATAGACTGTAACATCATAATAACACGGAGTGAGTACCGTGTTACCGCCACTATAGACTGTAACATCATAATAACACGGAGTGAGTACCGTGTTACCGCCACTATAGACTGTAACATCATAATAACACGGAGTGAGTACCGTGTTACCGCCACTATAGACTGTAACATCATAATAACACGGAGTGAGTACCGTGTTACCGCCACTATAGACTGTAACATCATAATAACACGGAGTGAGTACCGTGTTACCGCCACTATAGACTGTAACATCATAATAACACGGAGTGTACCGTACCGCCACTATAGACTGTAACATCATAATAACACGGAGTGAGTACCGTGTACCGCCACTATAGACTGTAACATCATAATAACACGGAGTGAGTACCGTGTTACCGCCACTATAGACTGTAACATCATAATAACACGGAGAGTGCCACTATAGACTGTAACATCATAATAACACGGAGTGAGTACCGTGTTACCGCCACTATAGACTGTAACATCATAATAACACGGAGTGAGTACCGTGTTACCGCCACTATAGACTGTAACATCATAATAACACGGAGTGAGTACCGTGTTACCGCCACTATAGACTGTAACATCATAATAACACGGAGTGAGTACCGTGTTACCGCCACTATAGACTGTAACATCATAATAACACGGAGTGAGTACCGTATAGACTTACCATAATAACACGCCACCGCCATAGACTGTAACATCATAATAACACGGAGTGAGTACCGTGTTACCGCCACTATAGACTGTAACATCATAATAACACGGAGTGAGTACCGTGTTACCGCCACTATAGACTGTAACATCATAATAACACGGAGTGAGTACCGTGTTACCGCCACTATAGACTGTAACATCATAATAACACGGAGTGAGTACCGTGTTACCGCCACTATAGACTGTAACATCATAATAACACGGAGTGAGTACCGTGTTACCGCCACTATAGACTGTAACATCATAATAACACGGAGTGAGTACCGTGTTACCGCCACTATAGACTGTAACATCATAATAACACGGAGTGAGTACCGTGTTACCGCCACTATAGACTGTAACATCATAATAACACGCCGTGTTACCGCCACTATAGACTGTAACATCATAATAACACGGAGTGAGTACCGTGTTACCGCCACTAACATCAGACTGTAACATCAACAATAATAACACGGAGTGAGTACCGTGTTACCGCCACTATAGACTGTAACATCATAATAACACGGAGTGAGTACCGTGTTACCGCCACTGTAACATCAGACTGTACCGCCACATCATAATAACACGGAGTGAGTACCGTGTTACCGCCACTATAGACTGTAACATCATAATAACACGGAGTGAGTACCGTGTTACCGCCACTATAGACTGTAACATCATAATAACACGGAGTGAGTACCGTGTTACCGCCACTATAGACTGTAACATCATAATAACACGGAGTGAGTACCGTGTTACCGCCACTATAGACTGTAACATCATAATAACACGGAGTGAGTACCGTGTTACCGCCACTATAGACTGTAACATCATAATAACACGGAGTGAGTACCGTGTTACCGCCACTATAGACTGTAACATCATAATAACACGGAGTGAGTACCGTGTTACCGCCACTATAGACTGTAACATCATAATAACACGGAGTGAGTACCGTGTTACCGCCACTATAGACTGTAACATCATAATAACACGGAGTGAGTACCGTGTTACCGCCACTATAGACTGTAACATCATAATAACACGGAGTGAGTACCGTGTTACCGCCACTATAGACTGTAACATCATAATAACACGGAGTGAGTACCGTGTTACCGCCACTATAGACTGTAACATCATAATAACACGGAGTGAGTACCGTGTTACCGCCACTATAGACTGTAACATCATAATAACACGGAGTGAGTACCGTGTTACCGCCACTATAGACTGTAACATCATAATAACACGGAGTGACCGTGTTACGTATAGACCATAATAACACGGAGTGAGTACCGTTACCGCCACTATAGACTGTAACATCATAATAACACGGAGTGAGTACCGTGTTACCGCCACTATAGACTGTAACATCATAATAACACGGAGTGAGTACCGTGTTACCGCCACTATAGACTGTAACATCATCATAATAACACGCCACTATAGACTGTAACATCATAATAACACGGAGTGAGTACCGTGTTACCGCCACTATAGACTGTAACATCATAATAACACGGACCGTGTTACCGCCACTATAGACTGTAACATCATAATAACACGGAGTGAGTACCGTGTTACCGCCACTATAGACTGTAACATCATAATAACACGGAGTGAGTACCGTGTTACCGCCACTATAGACTGTAACATCATAATAACACGGAGTGAGTACCGTGTTACCGCCACTATAGACTGTAACATCATAATAACACGGAGTGAGTACCGTGTTACCGCCACTATAGACTGTAACATCATAATAACACGGAGTGAGTACCGTGTGAGACTGTACCGTAATAACACGGAGTGAGTACCGTGTTACCGCCACTATAGACTGTAACATCATAATAACACGGAGTGAGTACCGTGTTACCGCCACTATAGACTGTAACATCATAATAACACGGAGTGAGTACCGTGTTACCGCCACTATAGACTGTAACATCATAATAACACGGAGTGAGTACCGTGTTACCGCCACTATAGACTGTAACATCATAATAACACGGAGTGAGTACCGTGTTACCGCCACTATAGACTGTAACATCATAATAACACGGAGTGAGTACCGTGTTACCGCCACTATAGACTGTAACATCATAATAACACGGAGTGAGTACCGTGTTACCGCCACTATAGACTGTAACATCATAATAACACGGAGTGAGTACCGTGTTACCGCCACTATAGACTGTAACATCATAATAACACGGAGTGAGTACCGTGTTACCGCCACTATAGACTGTAACATCATAATAACACGGAGTGAGTACCGTGTTACCGCCACTATAGACTATAACAACATCATAATAACACGGAACACCGTGTTACCGCCACTATAGACTGTAACATCATAATAACACGGAGTGAGTACCGTGTTACCGCCACTATAGACTGTAACATCATAATAACACGGAGTGAGTACCGTGTTACCGCCACTATAGACTGTAACATCATAATAACACGGAGTGAGTACCGTGTTACCGCCACTATAGACTGTAACATCATAATAACACGGAGTGAGTACCGTGTAACACCGTGTTACACTATAGACTGTAACATCATAATAACACGGAGTGAGTACCGTGTTACCGCCACTATAGACTGTAACATCATAATAACACGGAGTGAGTACCGTGTTACCGCCACTATAGACTGTAACATCATAATAACACGGAGTGAGTACCGTGTTACCGCCACTATAGACTGTAACATCATAATAACACGGAGTGAGTACCGTGTTACCGCCACTATAGACTGTAACATCATAATAACACAGAGGGAGAGAAAGGCTTCTGGCTCCGAGGGTTGCACTTTGGGCTGTAGTTTGGCTTTGGAAAAGGATTATGGGGGAGCAGTTTATGGTTTGGCAGAGAGGGTGAATATCGTTTTGAGAAACCACAAAGGCACACAATCCCTCCTCTATTTCACTGGTTTATTCACTAAGTAAAAGTCTTGCTAAACCAATGGAGCCGGTACTGTCCGTCCATGACGTCTTATAACACTGGTGGATTGTGGGAACTAAAGAGATGCCATATTACCATTTCAACTAAGGTGTCACTGATTAAGATGTAAAAACCGCACATTTTACACGAGTACTGTATTATCAAAGATGTTTCCTTTCTGTGAGAACTTTGAAGTGATTTATATGTTGAAACTAAGTCAGCATCTGGGCTTCTTTGAAAAGTTACAGAATAATAACAGCATTGACTTTTTACTATTTTCCTAAACACTTCCCTTACTGAGAGAGTACAGTAATAACATTATCTTATTCATTTATGAAATGTTCTTAGTAAAACCGTTACCTGGGCCTGTATTGACAAAGTGTCTCAGAAAATATTGCTGATCTAGGATCAGTGTAGCCTGTTAGATCATAATGAATAAGATTACAATGGACAGGTGGAACCTGATCCTAGATCAGCACTGTTCCTCTGAGACGCTTTAGAATACAGGCCCTGCTCTATAACCTGAGAGTTGCTTTGGCATTAGCAGTGTGTTGGTCTTGATATCTACTTCCTTCCTCTCTGTATTGAAGGTATGTATGAGTGAGAGCAGAGATATACTCAGTTACTAGTTCACAGGGGTTTCATGTTCAAAGTGTCTGAGTATGGGTCATAAGAGGTAACCCCTTAAGTTGTACTAAGTTCTCTCTCTCTCTCTCTCTCTCTCTCTCTCTCTCTCTCTCTCTCTCTCTCTCTCTCTCTCTTAGCTCTCTCTCTCTTCTCTCTCTCTCTCTCTCTCTCTCTCTCTCTCTCTTCTCTCTCTCTCTCTCTCTCAAACTAAAGACATTATAACAAATTGACATTATAAATAGTTTATTAGTAACTTGTAACTGATGTAGTTGTTTTAAACCTTCCTTTATGTGAATAACATACCAGAAACTAGAAGTCAGTCAGCAATAGAAAACCACGGTTACAAAAATAAGAGGATATACATCATGTAGGTGACTTCCTTCCGTTCCAGAAGGAGAGTACATCTTGGAATCTTGTAATATACAAAACATAATCCCAGTCACTGTCCTCGGAATCCGATGGAAAAATCAAGAAGCATCCGAAATGATTGGGAGGATTCCAAACCGCTTGTCATCCAAAATCATGGGAGTAGTCTTGTAGTCAGAAGTCCTTTATATAAAGACTGCAACTCCCATTGTCCTCCAGTATCAATCATATACCTCTCTTCTTCTCCCAGTTGGCGTAGTCACGTTATTTGACACCTGTCAATCATCAAATCGAAGCCACACCCACTCCTAATACCGAAATCCTTATTTGCATCTTCCAGAAACATCATTCCCGATTCTGGCAATATTTTGACGTTATCAAAATGATTGATTTTTGAAGGTTCGTCTTGTGGGAAGATCTAGAATATAACATATAGAATATGTTCTCTGTCCTCTGTCCCCACTTCTCTTGTTGCCATCACACACAACGTGGCTGAAGTTCATATCTCAGTCTGAGAAACATGAACGTTTCTGTTGAAAAGATGTTCTCTTCCCTCTTCCTCTCTTTCACTCTTCTCTCTTTCATCCATCTGTCTTCACCTTACGCCTGATGGGAGGTGAGAAATAGGTACGAAATGTTAGCTTAGCCAATCAGACAATACAAGTCATCCCCCCAATGTCAAATGTTCACCACTTAAAACAATGAATCTTTAGCACCCCCATATTTCACCACCAAATACAGCCTCCATACCCAATGTAATCAGCCAAGGCACCAGTCACCAATTAAAACCACTTCCTAATTTCACCCCCTCTTCCTGTTCGATTGATACTAGTCTCTGATTGGCGATTCCCATGATTGCCGTTTAAACCCAGATCATTGATTGGCCGTAGTGCTAATGCCTACCGTAATGACACTAATAAACACTCATGTTTTTCCACATGCCCGAGAAAGGTATGAGAAATTCTTTGAGGTTTTTGAGCTTTTTACGTTTCCTCCCTTTACCCTTGGTCCTACTGGGTCCTGTGAATGAAGGGGGAGGAGGGGGAAGATGGGGGTCTATAAAGAAAAAAGGGGAATGAAAAAAGAAGTGGAATACCCTGAGGGAGAACCATTTAAATTCCTCAACTGTTATCAGTTTATATCAGTGTAGAGAGACACTCTCAGACAGTAGCTGACGCACACACTGTCAGCAGTAGAGTAGAGCAAGATATTTACCATTGTCTGTATCGTAGAGGTCCTTGATGTGTCGTTTGGAGGTGCATATACACTCAAGGTGCTCCTCCAGCCGCACCAGCACCTCCTTCAGTTTAGGACGCCTCCTCACATACTCCACCTTAGCCACCTGGAGAGGGAGGGTGGAGGGAGGGTGTGAGGGAGTGTGGGAAGGAGGGAGGGAGGGATCAGAATGAGTTCTGTAGAATCCCCTCTTTTCGAGGTAATGGAAGGATACAAAAACTTGACACACACCCTTGTACACTAACACATACACACACACACACACACACCCTCGTACACTACACACCCTCATACACTGACACACACACACACCCTCGTACACTAACACACACACACACACACACACACGTAAGCAAGCACACACACATTAGTGTTCGCTCAAAAAGTGAGCCACGCCTGCTAGAGCTTCAGGACTGATTGTACAAGCCTCTCTTCTCTTTCAAGTCTGAACATACACACAGACACACACACACACACACACACACACACACACACACACACACACACACAGACACAGACACACACACACACACACACACACACACACACACACACACACACACACACACACACACACACACACACACACACACACACACTCAGAAAGGTGCTGCCTTGTTACAACATGAACCAGAGGAGCACAGCAGAGACAGTAACACTGTTATTGGTACAGAGGTTCAGGTGAGGTAAGGCATCTCAATAGTGTGGACTGGAGACGCTCCCTGTCCATGTTCTAATTAAGGCTGTTTCTCCTTGTGTCATTTCCTTCATCTGATTCTGCACTGATAGGAAACAACTGGACAGATGCCATGCTACTTACTTTCCCTGTGCTTACAGGGCAGTGTACAGGTGTAGGATCTGAATTTGATCACTCTTTTGTGGCTGAGAATTTAAAAAGGCTTCTAAAGTTTGGAATTTCCACTTTAAAATGTCAGGCTTGATTTTTTCCTTACAAAAAATGTATCAACCCCTAAACATAATAATTCACATTTCCTGTTGCTGACTGGTTATTTTCCTGCTGTTGCAAACTGGCTCAAATTAAGATCCTACATCTGTGTGTGAAAGGGAGGAGACATGGAGAAGAACCCATTTTAGGCTCTACTGAGATGCAGCCTGAGGGAGTTTCTAAGTCTCCTACCTGTCAAATGAAATACAGGGAATGAGACACGAGTCAACTCAAAGGTGTGTAACACGAGGTGTGGTAGGGTTCTCAGTAAACCACCAGGTCTAATTAATATGATCATGTCCTTCAGCTGTTAGTTCCCCAGAAAGGCATCATAAAGTCAGACATAACAATGGAACCTTTGTCTCTCTCCCACCAGTGGAAACTGGAATGGAGGGAAACAGACAGTGGACACAGAGAAACCATGGGAGATTAATACACAGAGCCAAGACCAGTATGAGCCATTGAAAAACAACTGTCTGCTGTTCTGGTACTGGTGAATGGTTTCTGGAAGAGCAGAGATGGGCAAGC
>NW_026286671.1:40000-50000 GCF_023373465.1 Oncorhynchus keta | reverse complement strand
CCTCCCTAGTTCCCCACGGTGACTGTCCTCCCTAGTTCCCCATGGTGACTGTCCTCCCTAGTTCCCCATGGTGACTGTCCTCCCTAGTGCCCCATGGTGACTGTCCTCCCTAGTTCCCCATGGTGACTGTCCTCCCTAGTGCCCCATGGTGACTGTCCTCCCTAGTTCCCCATGGTGACTGTCCTCCCTAGTTCCCCATGGTGACTGTCCTCCCTAGTTCCCCATGGTGACTGTCCTCCCTAGTTCCCCATGGTGACTGTCCTCCCTAGTTCCCCATGGTGACTGTCCTCCCTAGTTCCCCACGGTGACTGTCCTCCCTAGTTCCCCATGGTGACTGTCCTCCCTAGTTCCCCATGGTGACTGTCCTCCCTAGTTCCCCACGGTGACTGTCCTCCCTAGTTCCCCACGGTGACTGTCCTCCCTAGTTCCCCACGGTGACTGTCCTCCCTAGTGCCCCACCTGTCCTCCCTAGTACCCCATGGTGACTGTCCTCCCCCCATACTGTCCTCCCCCCATGGTGACTGTCCTCCCTAGTTCCCCATGGTGACTGTCCTCCCTAGTTCCCCATGGTGACTGTCCTCCCTAGTGCCCCATGGTGACTGTCCTCCCTAGTGCCCCATGGTGACTGTCCTCCCTAGTACCCCATGGTGACTGTCCTCCCTAGTTCCCCATGGTGACTGTCCTCCCTAGTTCCCCATGGTGACTGTCCTCCCTAGTACCCCATGGTGACTGTCCTCCCTAGTGTGGTGACTGTCCTCCCTAGTGCCCCATGGTGACTGTCCTCCCTAGTTCCCCACGGTGACTGTCCTCCCTAGTGCCCCATGGTGACTGTCCTCCCTAGTTCCCCATGGTGACTGTCCTCCCTAGTTCCCCATGGTGACTGTCCTCCCTAGTGCCCCATGGTGACTGTCCTCCCTAGTTCCCATGGTGACTGTCCTCCCTAGTGCCCCATGGTGACTGTCCTCCCTAGTGCCCCATGGTGACTGTCCTCCCTAGTTCCCCATGGTGACTGTCCTCCCTAGTACCCCATGGTGACTGTCCTCCCTAGTACCCCATGGTGACTGTCCTCCCTAGTACCCCATGGTGACTGTCCTCCCTAGTTCCCCATGGTGACTGTCCTCCCTAGTACCCCATGGTGACTGTCCTCCCCATGGTGACTGTCCTCCCTAGTACCCCATGGTGACTGTCCTCCCTAGTGCCCCATGGTGACTGTCCTCCCTAGTGCCCCATGGTGACTGTCCTCCCTAGTTGGTGACTGTCCTCCCTAGTTCCCCATGGTGACTGTCCTCCCTAGTGCCCCATGGTGACTGTCCTCCCTAGTTCCCCATGGTGACTGTCCTCCCTAGTGCCCCATGGTGACTGTCCTCCCTAGTTCCCCATGGTGACTGTCCTCCCTAGTTCCCCATGGTGACTGTCCCCTAGTGCCCCATGGTGACTGTCCTCCCTAGTGCCCCATGGTGACTGTCCTCCCTAGTTCCCCATGGTGACTGTCCTCCCTAGTGCCCCATGGTGACTGTCCTCCCTAGTTCCCCATGGTGACTGTCCTCCCTAGTTCCCCATGGTGACTGTCCTCCCTAGTGGGTGACTGTCCTCCCTAGTTCCCCATGGTGACTGTCCTCCCTAGTTCCCCATGGTGACTGTCCTCCCTAGTGCCCCATGGTGACTGTCCTCCCTAGTTCCCCATGGTGACTGTCCTCCCTAGTTCCCCATGGTGACTGTCCTCCCTAGTGCCCCATGGTGACTGTCCTCCCTAGTTCTGTCCCCCTAGTGCCCCATGGTGACTGTCCTCCCTAGTTCCCCATGGTGACTGTCCTCCCTAGTTCCCCATGGTGACTGTCCTCCCTAGTGCCCCATGGTGACTGTCCTCCCTCCCCATGGTGACTGTTCCCCAGTGCCCCATGGTGACTGTCCTCCCTAGTGCCCCATGGTGACTGTCCTCCCTAGTACCCCATGGTGACTGTCCTCCCTAGTGCCCCATGGTGACTGTCCTCCCTAGTGCCCCATGGTGACTGTCCTCCCTAGTGCCCCATGGTGACTGTCCTCCCTAGTGCCCCATGGTGACTGTCCTCCCTAGTGCCCCATGGTGACTGTCCTCCCTAGTGCCCCATGGTGACTGTCCTCCCTAGTGCCCCATGGTGACTGTCCTCCCTAGTGCCCCATGGTGACTGTCCTCCCTAGTGCCCCATGGTGACTGTCCTCCCTAGTGCCCCATGGTGACTGTCCTCCCTAGTGCCCCATGGTGACTGTCCTCCCTAGTGCCCCATGGTGACTGTCCTCCCTAGTGCCCCATGGTGACTGTCCTCCTAGTGCCCCATGGTGACTGTCCTCCCTAGTGCCCCATGGTGACTGTCCTCCCTAGTGCCCCATGGTGACTGTCCTCCCTAGTGCCCCATGGTGACTGTCCTCCCTAGTGCCCCATGGTGACTGTCCTCCCTAGTGCCCCATGGTGACTGTCCTCCCTAGTGCCCCATGGTGACTGTCCTCCCTAGTGCCCCATGGTGACTGTCCTCCCTAGTGCCCCATGGTGACTGTGTTCCCCATGGTGACTGTCCTCCCTAGTGCCCCATGGTGACTGTCCTCCCCCATGGTGACTGTCCTCCCCCCCATGGTGACTGTCCTCCCTAGTGCCCCATACTGTCCTCCCCCCCATGGTGACTGTCCTCCCTAGTTCCCCATGGTGACTGTCCTCCCTAGTGCCCCATGGTGACTGTCCTCCCCCCAGTGCCCCATGGTGACTGTCCTCCCTAGTGCCCCATGGTGACTGTCCTCCCTAGTGCCCCATGGTGACTGTCCTCCCTAGTGCCCCATGGTGACTGTCCTCCCTAGTGCCCCATGGTGACTGTCCTCCCTAGTGCCCCATGGTGACTGTCCTCCCTAGTGCCCCATGGTGACTGTCCTCCCTAGTGCCCCATGGTGACTGTCCTCCCTAGTGCCCCATGGTGACTGTCCTCCCTAGTGCCCCATGGTGACTGTCCTCCCTAGTGCCCCATGGTGACTGTCCTCCCTAGTGCCCCATGGTGACTGTCCTCCCTAGTGCCCCATGGTGACTGTCCTCCCTAGTGCCCCATGGTGACTGTCCTCCCTAGTGCCCCATGGTGACTGTCCTCCCTAGTGCCCCATGGTGACTGTCCTCCCTAGTGCCCCATGGTGACTGTCCTCCCTAGTGCCCCATGGTGACTGTCCTCCCTAGTGCCCCATGGTGACTGTCCTCCCTAGTGCCCCATGGTGACTGTCCTCCCTAGTGCCCCATGGTGACTGTCCTCCCTAGTGCCCCATGGTGACTGTCCTCCCTAGTGCCCCATGGTGACTGTCCTCCCTAGTGCCCCATGGTGACTGTCCTCCCTAGTGCCCCATGGTGACTGTCCTCCCTAGTGCCCCATGGTGACTGTCCTCCCTAGTACCCCATGGTGACTGTCCTCCCTAGTACCCCATGGTGACTGTCCTCCCTAGTGGTGACTGTCCTCCCTAGTGCCCCATGGTGACTGTCCTCCCTAGTGCCCCATGGTGACTGTCCTCCCTAGTGCCCCATGGTGACTGTCCTCCCTAGTGGTGACTGTCCTCCCTAGTGCCCCATGGTGACTGTCCTCCCTAGTACCCCATGGTGACTGTCCTCCCTAGTACCCCATGGTGACTGTCCTCCTAGTGCCCCATGGTGACTGTCCTCCCTAGTGCCCCATGGTGACTGTCCTCCTAGTGCCCCATGGTGACTGTCCTCCCTAGTGCCCCATGGTGACTGTCCTCCCTAGTGCCCCATGGTGACTGTCCTCCCTAGTGCCCCATGGTGACTGTCCTCCCTAGTACCCCATGGTGACTGTCCTCCCTAGTGCCCCATAGTGACAGAGACGTCTTTTAGTTCCCGCCCGAGAGGGGCGTGCTCATGGCCGGGCAACATCCAATGGAGATTCACTGACTCTCTCCCGCTAAACTGCAGGAAGTAACTCGTCTAATTCAACATCTCTTATGTGGCAGACAAACCTGTCCAAGTTGCCCACAGGCTAACAGCCTATCACAAACCAGACACAGCCGTGGCACCTCTTCCCACCTCTCTCCTCCTACCTTCAAAGGGTACACTTAGAAACAAAGGTTCTGGATAGAACCCCACGGGTTCTATTGCTTGCTTCATATATGGCACCCCTTAAGGTTCTATATAGAACAAATGTTGAGTCAGTGAATAAGAACCCATGGGGTTCTATATAGAACATTTAGAGGTGCCATATATGAAGCAAGCAATAGAACCTGTTTTGGTTCTATCCAGAACCTTGTAGACTACTTCTGGCATGTTGTGTTGAGCTCAATTCAGTGTCTTTACTGAAGCCTAGCCCTAGGCTGTGTAATAAAGCCATTGAATGAAGACGGATATAAGAGGCTTTAGGCCTACCTTCCAAGTCTAGCTCCAGGAGCCGCTGGAGGTCGCTGATGCTGCGTATCTCACTGCGGGACAGCCGCTCCAACAGCTCCCGGGGGAGTGGGTCCTCCTAGAACAAAAGGAAAACATTGAAATGAAAATAACAGCACTTTATTACCTACACAGACGTTAGCGTACCGTAATGGATAGCGTGGCTATAGAAGTGGTGTGAGTGTGACTATGTAGCGCTGAAGAAGTGTTTTAAGCACAAATATGTGCACAATTAAGGGTGTGGTATAATGTACACTTAGTTTGCGCTTGTTGCTGAGAAGCCATAGATTCCCCTATTGTCATGTCATTTTCTGACGGAGTTACAGCAACGCTACTCTGGAGTTTTGTGCATAATTATGCATAAGTGGAGCATGAGCGAACAAACCTTGCACCTGCCAACGAAGTAAGCGTTGCACTAAAAACAGCACAATGTGAACAGATTTGGCCCCTACATAGCGTACAAACCAAAACTCGTATAAAAGTCCTTTACCTCAGCGGCGGTGCGTAACAGGCACAATAAGCAGGCGAGGAGGAAGCTCAGAAAAGCGGCTCTCATCTCCCTTCAGGTCCTTTGGGCTCCAGAACGAGAGAAAGTTCCAGTAGTTCCACCAACACCGTCCCAGAACCAGGAGCTGAGGCGTCGCTCCCAAACCACGGGAATCCAGTACCATCCCTCGGGTGGAACCGCTACCTCCACGAGTCTACAGCCAGTAGTCCGAATTATTTGGCTATTATAGGCAACATGGCGAGGCTAACAGTGGGACTTTATTGGGTGTTCATTTAGGTTTACATTTAATACTGACGTTTATTGAAGTCAGTTGGGTTTCCTACTCCGCTTTTGGCCACAGAAGCAACACAGGAGCAGGAGATGGGTCGGTGTTACGGCACCTGAGACAAGAGTTATCTGTCCTGATAAGAACTTCCAGATGTGAGAAATGTAATCATTTTGTCGAACGAGCTATAATCCACTTGAAGTGAAGACGTCTCGCAGTGGAACCTTTAAGTGTTTTAATCCTTTATGCATGTCGATACAATTCTCTGAGAATATAATATTTCACTATCCATACATTTATGGGAGACTTCCAAAAATATCAACTTTATGTCCTGTTTATATCAGCAAGTGGAGAATAGGTCAAAAATAATGTCAAGCCGTCCGCATGTCCCGGTTGTTCTTATCAAACGGTTTTTGTAGCCTATTGTATCCCTTCAAAGCGGGCCCGCTGAAGACTGTGATCTCCGTAGTGAATGAAGTCGGAACGCTTTGAGTCATATGATATAGCTACTGCGTTGCTGGGGGCTGGCGGGGCGCGGTCACGTTGCCACTCCGCTCCGCTCTCCGGGTGTGTGCTCTGTAACTACAGATGGATAGATCGGCTATAAAGGAGACCATTGGCTTTTGACTGTGGGCGCGCTCACATCAGTCCATTCAACGCACCAGACTTCTTTCATGCATCATTGGTCAAATGCAGGTGCGTTTCAGATCAATGCAATTATAGTGATGATGATGATGATGTTCTTGATGATGGTGATGATGGTACCCTCAAGCCAAAAGACTCCTGAACAGTTAGTCAAATGGCTACCCAGACTATGTGCATCCCCCCTGCTGCTCCTCTCTGTTATTATCTATGCACAGCCACTTTAATAACTCTACCCACATGTATATATGACCTCCACACCGGTGACCCCACACATTGACTCTGTACCAGTACCCTCTGTATGTAGCCCAGCTATTGTAATTTACTGTTGCTGTTTAATTATTTGTTATTCTTATCTCTTACTTTTTTAGGCATTTTCTTAAAACTGCATTGTTGGTTAAGGGCTTGTAAGTAAGCATTTCACTGTAAGGTATTCGGTGCATGTGAGAAACAACATTTGATTTGATTTTGATGGTGATAGTGGTGATGATGATAAGGATGCTGGTGATGATGATAAGGATGCTGGTGATGACGATGGCGATGATGATGAGGAAGGTGATGAGGATGTTGATGATCTCTATAAACATCATACCCTGTAACCGTCCCTAAATGCCCTGTTGTTTTACCACACAATGGCAGGTTACTAGTTAACACAGTAACATTCGATCCCTTCTAAAGCACCAGTCATTACATTTTAAGGGACTGAGATCATTTATAACAAAGTACAAACCCATGGTTGAGTAGTTTAGGGTGTTTATCACCTATAAAGTCACTGGAGGCTTTCCACCTTTCTCTCTTCCCTCTCTTCCCCCTCCCTTCAGTTCCTCACACCTCCACCTCTCTCTCTTCCCTCTAACACCCTCCCTTCAGTTCCTCACACCTCCACCTCTCTCTCTTCCCTCTAACACCATCCCTTCAGTTCCTCACACCTCCACCTCTCTCTCTTCCCTCTAACACCCTCCCTTCAGTTCCTCACACCTCCACCTCTCTCTCTTCCCTCTAACACCCTCCCTTCAGTTCCTCACACCTCCACCTCTCTCTCTTCCCTCTAACACCATCCCTTCAGTTCCTCACACCTCCACCTCTCTCTCTTCCCTCTAACACCCTCCCTTCAGTTCCTCACACCTCCACCTCTCTCTCTTCCCTCTAACACCCTCCCTTCAGTTCCTCACACCTCCACCTCTCTCTCTTCCCCTCTCTAACACCCTCCCTTCAGTTCACACCTCCACCTCTCTCTCTCCAACACCCTCCCTTCAGTCCTCACACCTCCACCTCTCTCTCTTCCCTCTCTAACACCCTCCCTTCAGTTCCTCACACCTCCACCTCTCTCTCTTCCCCCTTCCACCCTCCCTTCAGTTCCTCACACCCCACCTCCCTTCAGTTCCTCACACCTCCACCTCTCTCTCTTCCTCTCTAACACCATCCCTTCAGTTCCTCACACCTCCACCTCTCTCTCTTCCCTCTAACACCCTCCCTTCAGTTCCTCACACCTCCACCTCTCTCTCTTCCTTCTCTTCCCTCTAACACCATCCCTTCAGTTCCTCACACCTCCACCTCTCTCTCTTCCCTCTCTAACACCCTCCCTTCAGTTCCTCACACCTCCACCTCTCTCTCTAACACCCTCCCTTCAGTTCCTCACACCTCCACCTCTCTCTCTTCCCCCTCTTACACCCTCCCTTTAGTTCCTCACACCTCCACCTCTCTCTCTTCCCTCTCTAACACCCTCCCTTCAGTCCCTCACACCTCCACCTCTCTCTCTAACACCCTCCCTTCAGTTCACTCCTTCTCCAGCCCCCTCACACCTCCACCTCTCTCTCTTCCCTCTCTAACACCCTCCCTTCAGTTCCTCACACCTCCACCTCTCTCTCTTCCCCCTCTTACACCCTCCCTTCAGTTCCTCACACCTCCACCTCTCTCTCTTCCCCCTCTTACACCCTCCCTTCAGTTCCTCACACCTCCACCTCTCTCTCTTCCCCCTCTTACACCCTCCCTTCAGTCCCTCACACCTCCACCTCTCTCTCTTCCCTCTCTTACACCCTCCCTTCAGTCACTCACACCTCCACCTCTCTCTCTTCCCTCTCTTACACCCTCCCTTCAGTCCCTCACACCTCCACCTCTCTCTCTTCCCTTTCTTACACCCTCCCTTCAGTCCCTCACACCTCCACCTCTCTCTCTTCTCTCTCGTCCCCCTCTTACACCCTCCCTTCAGTTCTCTCCTTCTCCAGCCCCCTCACACCTCCACCACCTCCAACCCTCCCTCCTATCTGTTCACACCTCGAGTCCCCCCCCACCCCCCCTCCATTCCTTCCTCCACCCCTCTCCCTCCCTTCCAGGTCAGCCACAGATGGCTGAGTGTGTCTGTTTTTAATTGGTGTTTAATTAACTTCATTAATAAGTGGCCAGACCGCAGACACATCTGACCTCCATGATAAAGGAGTGAGAGAGTGAAAGGGGTGGAGGGATCAGAGGTAGGGGGGACGACACGGTGTGCTGGAGCTAAGAACAACACTTGATACAAAACAGACATGTTCCCACGGACCTACACACACATTGACTGTGTGCCTTGTGACCAGACACGGTGTCACGGCTGAGATAGTTAGGGTCTTTGTGCCCACTGGACCCAGTCTCTCTCAACACTAGAGCAGCCACCATTCTAGCTACAAATGCAAACATTGACAGTCTATAGTAGTGGTGATGAGAAGGAGGGAGAGGTGAACGTGGAGGAAAATGAGGTGAAGGAGATGGGGAGAGGAGGAAGAAGAATGAAGGGGCGAAAGGGGCCAAGGAGGAGGGAAGGAGGAAGAGAAACAAGGTTTGTTGCCAATTAAGACCTATTTAGCCAGACAGAGACTCAGTGACTCTGTCTCTCCTCCATCAACCCTGAAGGGCTTTGCTTTGGGCTGCTCTGGTCTGGTGTACTTGACTCCTGCAAGGCGCCAGACTCACATGCAAGTGCACATGTGTACACACACACATTCACTTACAGCACAGGGGTCCAAATTAGGGAAACAACTGGGTTAGAACCGAACCGATCCAGAACATTCCACTGTGACATCCTTGGACCCGGTGAGAGTGATGCCAAAGGGCAATGATCTGGACCCTTAACCTCTCTGTATCCCTCTCTCTCTCTCTGCCTCCTGTTAGCATGTTGTCATGCCGACAGAGAGGCTAGAGGTTTCCCTAAAGTCTAGACCCAGACAACAGGATAGACACAGTAAAAATAGAGAAAGGAGAGAGAAACAGAGACAAATTGAGATATGGAGAGACACAGAGAGGGAATGTGCATGAGAGAGAAGAGAGAGGGAGAAATAGGTCTGGATTCAATCCGTATCGCAGAAGTATCGTGGAAGATCTGCGTTATAGCTCCACTTAAATGTAAAGGCAATGTTCCAGTGTCCGCGGAGACTGCATTCACAGTACGCAGATTTACCATGAGACTTTCACGATACGGATTGAATCCAGTCGCTAGTTAAATTTGATCTGTGGAAGGATGAGAGTTTTACAAGCAGGGTGTGGATGAAAGTACCTAAAAGTACCTAATACCTAATTCTATTCCAAACCCTATGCATAGTGCATATTGAAAAAAACCTTTCATATGTGTCAGACCTGATATTTGAAATCTTTTAACATACTTTTAACATTTGCTCTACAGATATAGGGTCTTAATTTGAGCCAGTTTGCTACCGCAGGAAAATAATTCTGCAGCAGCAGGAAATGTGGATTATAATTAATGGACATTTTTTGTAGGGTTTGATAGTTTTTTGTTGGGGCAAACCCAAGTCTGGCACTAAAGTGGAAATTACAAACTTTAGAAGCATTTTTAAACCTTGAATACACTACAAGTTTCGGCAACAAGAGTGTGATCAAATTAAGATCCTACATCTGTAGTTGCCTGGAGTGCTGGATGGTCGACGTTTGCATTTTTGTGACTATTCTATTGGTTCCGTAGTGACAGTCAAGCTCAATAAATCCGAGATAAAGTATTTTAAATTATTTCAGTTAGTATTTTAATCCAGGTCTGATTTTAGTTTCCCCTCTATAAGAACCCATACCAAAAACGTGAGTCAGAGTGGATTTCACGATTTCAACCATTAAACCCGGGGTAATCCCATGGTTGGCCACCTCCCAAAAACTATTGTGATACGCATGAATGTTTGGGAAGCGGCCAACAGAATACTTATCCTGGATA
>NW_026286671.1:0-35000 GCF_023373465.1 Oncorhynchus keta | reverse complement strand
TGAAAGGCAGTAGTGGTATAGTATAATCTAAACAGTAGCAGGATGAAAGACAGTAGTAGTATAGTATAGTCTAACCGGGAGCAGACTGAAAGGCAGTAGTAGTATAGTATAGTCTAAACAGTAGCAGGATGAAAGGCAGTAGTGGTATAGTATAGTCTAAACAGTAGCTGACTGAAAGGCAGTAGTGGTATAGTATAGTCTAAACAGTAGCAGGGTGAAAGGCAGTAGTAGTATAGTCTAAACAGTAGCAGGGTGAAAGGCAGTAGTAGTATAGTTTAGTCTAAACAGTAGCAGGATGAAAGGCAGTAGTGGTATAGTATAGTCTAAACAGCAGCAGGATGAAAGGCAGTAGTGGTAGTGTACTGTCTAAACAGTAGCAGGATGAAAGGCAGTAGTGGTATAGTATAGTCTAAACAGTAGCAGGATGAAAGACAGTAGTGGTATAGTATAGTCTAAACAGTAGCAGGATGAAAGGCAGTAGTAGTATAGTATAGTCTAAACAGTAGCAGGATGAAAGGCAGTAGTAGTATAGTATAGTCTAAACAGTAGCAGGATGAAAGGCAGTAGTGGTATAGTATAGTCTAAACAGTAGCAGGATGAAAGACAGTAGTGGTATAGTATAGTCTAAACAGTAGCAGGATGAAAGGCAGTAGTGGTATAGTATAGTCTAAACAGTAGCAGGATGAAAGGCAGTAGTAGTATAGTATAGTCTAAACAGGAGCAGACTGAAAGGCAGTAGTAGTATAGTATAGTCTAAACAGTAGCAGGATGAAAGGCAGTAGTGGTATAGTATAGTCTAAACAGTAGCAGGATGAAAGACAGTAGTAGTATAGTATAGTCTAAACAGTAGCAGGATGAAAGGCAGTAGTGGTATAGTATAGTCTAACCGGGAGCAGACTGAAAGGCAGTAGTAGTATAGTTTAGTCTAAACAGTAGCAGGATGAAAGGCAGTAGTGGTATAGTATAGTCTAAACAGTAGCAGGATGAAAGGCAGTAGTGGTATAGTATAGTCTAAACAGTAGCAGGATGAAAGGCAGTAGTGGTATAGTATAGTCTAAACAGTAGCAGGATGAAAGGCAATAGTGGTATAGTTAGTCTAAACAGTAGCAGGATGAAAGGCAGTAGTAGTATAGTATAGTCTAAATAGAAGCAGGATGAAAGGCAGTAGTGGTATAGTATAGTCTAAACAGTAGCAGGATGAAAGACAGTAGTAGTATAGTATAGTCTAACCGGGAGCAGACTGAAAGGCAGTAGTAGTATAGTATAGTCTAAACAGTAGCAGGATGAAAGGCAGTAGTGGTATAGTATAGTCTAAACAGTAGCAGGATGAAAGGCAGTAGTGGTATAGTATAGTCTAAACAGTAGCTGACTGAAAGGCAGTAGTGGTATAGTATAGTCTAAACAGTAGCAGGGTGAAAGGCAGTAGTAGTATAGTATAGTATAAACAGTAGCAGGATGAAAGGCAGTAGTAGTATAGTATAGTCTAAACAGCAGCAGGATGAAAGGCAGTAGTGGTAGTGTACTGTCTAAACAGCAGCAGGATGAAAGGCAGTAGTGGTAGTGTACTGTCTAAACAGTAGCAGGATGAAAGACAGTAGTGGTATAGTATAGTCTAAACAGTAGCAGGATGAAAGACAGTAGTGGTATAGTATAGTCTAAACAGTAGCAGGATGAAAGGCAGTAGTAGTATAGTATAGTCTAAACAGTAGCAGGATGAAAGGCAGTAGTAGTATAGTATAGTCTAAATAGAAGCAGGATGAAAGGCAGTAGTGGTATAGTATAGTCTAAACAGTAGCAGGATGAAAGACAGTAGTAGTATAGTATAGTCTAACCGGGAGCAGACTGAAAGGCAGTAGTAGTATAGTTTAGCCTAAACAGTAGCAGGATGAAAGGCAGTAGTGGTATAGTATAGTCTAAACAGTAGCAGGATGAAAGACAGTAGTAGTATAGTATAGTCTAAACAGTAGCAGGATGAAAGGCAGTAGTGGTATAGTATAGTCTAACCGGGAGCAGACTGAAAGGCAGTAGTAGTATAGTTTAGTCTAAACAGTAGCAGGATGAAAGGCAGTAGTGGTATAGTATAGTCTAAACAGTAGCAGGATGAAAGGCAGTAGTGGTATAGTATAGTCTAAACAGTAGCAGGATGAAAGGGAGTAGTAGTATAGTATAGTCTAAACAGTAGCAGGATGAAAGGCAGTAGTAGTATAGTATTGTCTAAGCAGTATCAGGATGAAAGGCAGTAGTAGTATAGTATAGTCTAAACAGTAGCAGAATGAAAGGCAGTAGTAGTATAGTATAGTCTAATCAGTAGCAGGATGAAAGGCAGTAGTAGTATAGTGTAGTCTAAACAGTAGCAGGATGAAAGGCAGGAGTAGTATAGTATAGTCTAAACAGTAGCAGGATGAAAGGCAGTAGTAGTATAGTCTAAACAGTAGCAGGGTGAAAGGCAGTAGTAGTATAGTATAGTCTAAACAGGAGCAGACTGAAAGGCAGTAGTAGTATAGTATAGTCTAAACAGTAGCAGGATGAAAGGCAGTAGTAGTATAGTATAGTCTAAACAGCAGCAGAATGAAAGGCAGTGGTGGTAGTGTACTGTCTAAACAGTAGCATGATGAAAGGCATTAGTTGTATAGTATAGTCTAAACAGTAGCAGGATGAAAGGCAGTAGTAGTATAGTCTAAACAGTAGCAGGGTGAAAGGCAGTAGAAGTATAGTATAGTCTAAACAGCAGCAGGATGAAAGGCAGTAGTAGTATAGTATAGTCTAAACAGCAGCAGGATGAAAGGCAGTAGTAGTATAGTATAGTCTAAACAGTAGCAGGATGAAAGGCAGTAGTAGTATAGTATAGTCTAAACAGCAGCAGGATGAAAGGCAGTAGTAGTATAGTCTAAACAGTAGCAGGGTGAAAGGCAGGAGTAGTATAGTATAGTCTAAACAGTAGCAGGATGAAAGGCAGTAGTGGTAGTGTAATGTCTAAACAGTAGCAGGATGAAAGGCAGTAGTAGTATAG
Organism: Oncorhynchus keta; assembly: GCF_023373465.1. Classification (NCBI taxonomy): domain Eukaryota; kingdom Metazoa; phylum Chordata; class Actinopteri; order Salmoniformes; family Salmonidae; genus Oncorhynchus; species Oncorhynchus keta. The sequence continues at coordinate 31,990 of NW_026286671.1, read as the reverse complement.
TATAGTCTAAACAGTAGCAGACTGAAAGGCAGTAGTAGTATAGTCTAAACAGTAGCAGGATGAAAGGCAGTAGTAGTATAGTATAGTCTAAACAGTAGCAGGATGAAAGGCAGTAGTAGTATAGTATAGTCTAAACAGTAGCAGGATGAAAGGCAGTAGTCGTATAGTATAGTCTAAACAGCAGCAGGATGAAAGGCAGTAGTAGTATAGTATAGTCTAAACAGTAGCAGACTGAAAGGCTGTAGTAGTATAGTCTAAACAGTAGCAGGCTGAAAGGCAGTAGTAGTATAGTATAGTCTAAACAGTAGCAGGATGAAAGGCAGTAGTCGTATAGTATAGTCTAAACAGTAGCAGACTGAAAGGCTGTAGTAGTATAGTCCAAACAGTAGCAGGCTGAAAGGCTGTAGTAGTATAGTATAGTCTAAACAGTAGCAGGATGAAAGGCAGTAGTCGTATAGTATAGTCTAAACAGCAGCAGGATGAAAGGCAGTAGTAGTATAGTATAGTCTAAACAGCAGCAGGATGAAAGGCAGTAGTAGTATAGTGTAGTCTAAACAGTAGCAGGATGAAAGACAGTAGTAGTATAGTATAGTCTAAACAGTAGCAGGATGAAAGGCAGTAGTAGTATAGTATAGTCTAAACAGTAGCAGGATGAAAGGCAGTAGTGGTAGTGTAATGTCTAAACAGTAGCAGGATGAAAGGCAGTAGTAGTATAGTAATGTCTAAACAGTAGCAGGATGAAAGGCAGTAGTAGTATAGTATAGTCTAAACAGCAGCAGGATGAAAGGCAGTAGTGGTATAGTAGTCTAAACTGTCTAAACAGTAGTAGGATGAAACAGAGCAGGATGAAAGACAGTAGGTATAGTATAGTCTAAACAGTAGCAGGATGAAAGACAGTAGTGGTATAGTATAGTCTAAACAGTAGCAGGATGAAAGACAGTAGTAGTATAGTATAGTCTAACCGGGAGCAGACTGAAAGGCAGTAGTAGTATAGTTTAGCCTAAACAGTAGCAGGATGAAAGGCAGTAGTGGTATAGTATAGTCTAAACAGTAGCAGGATGAAAGACAGTAGTAGTATAGTATAGTCTAAACAGTAGCAGGATGAAAGGCAGTAGTGGTATAGTATAGTCTAACCGGGAGCAGACTGAAAGGCAGTAGTAGTATAGTTTAGTCTAAACAGTAGCAGGATGAAAGGCAGTAGTGGTATAGTATAGTCTAAACAGTAGCAGGATGAAAGGCAGTAGTGGTATAGTATAGTCTAAACAGTAGCAGGATGAAAGGCAGTAGTAGTATAGTATAGTCTAAACAGTAGCAGGATGAAAGGCAGGAGTAGTATAGTATAGTATAAACAGTAGCAGGATGAAAGGCAGTAGTAGTATAGTATTGTCTAAGCAGTATCAGGATGAAAGGCAGTAGTAGTATAGTCTAAACAGTAGCAGAATGAAAGGCAGTAGTAGTATAGTATAGTCTAATCAGTAGCAGGATGAAAGGCAGTAGTAGTATAGTGTAGTCTAAACAGTAGCAGGGTGAAAGGCAGGAGTAGTATAGTATAGTATAAACAGTAGCAGGATGAAAGGCAGTAGTAGTATAGTCTAAACAGTAGCAGGGTGAAAGGCAGTAGTAGTATAGTATAGTCTAAACAGGAGCAGACTGAAAGGCAGTAGTAGTATAGTATAGTCTAAACAGTAGCAGGGTGAAAGGCAGTAGTAGTATAGTATAGTCTAAACAGCAGCAGGATGAAAGACAGTGGTGGTAGTGTACTGTCTAAACAGTAGCATGATGAAAGGCATTAGTTGTATAGTATAGTCTAAACAGTAGCAGGATGAAAGGCAGTAGTAGTATAGTCTAAACAGTAGCAGGGTGAAAGGCAGTAGTAGTATAGTATAGTCTAACCAGGAGCAGACTGAAAGACAGTAGTGGTATAGTATAGTCTAAACAGTAGCAGGATGAAAGGCAGTAGTAGTTGTGTAATGTCTAAACAGTAGCAGGATGAAAGGCATTAGTTGTATAGTATAGTCTAAACAGTAGCAGGATGAAAGGCAGTAGTAGTATAGTCTAAACAGTAGCAGGGTGAAAGGCAGGAGTAGTATAGTATAGTCTAAACAGTAGCAGGATGAAAGGCAGTAGTGGTAGAGTATAGTCTAAATAGCAGCAGGATGAAAGGCAGTAGTAGTATAGTATAGTCTAAACAGTAGCAGACTGAAAGGCTGTAGTAGTATAGTCTAAACAGTAGCAGGCTGAAAGGCAGTAGTAGTATAGTATAGTCTAAACAGTAGCAGGATGAAAGGCAGTAGTAGTATAGTATAGTCTAAACAGTAGCAGACTGAAAGGCTGTAGTAGTATAGTCCAAACAGTAGCAGGCTGAAAGGCTGTAGTAGTATAGTATAGTCTAAACAGTAGCAGGATGAAAGGCAGTAGTCGTATAGTATAGTCTAAACAGCAGCAGGATGAAAGGCAGTAGTAGTATAGTATAGTCTAAACAGCAGCAGGATGAAAGGCAGTAGTAGTATAGTGTAGTCTAATCAGTAGCAGGATGAAAGACAGTAGTAGTATAGTATAGTCTAAACAGTAGCAGGATGAAAGGCAGTAGTGGTAGTGTAATGTCTAAACAGTAGCAGGATGAAAGGCAGTAGTAGTATAGTATAGTCTAAACAGTAGCAGGATGAAAGGCAGTAGTGGTAGTGTAATGTCTAAACAGTAGCAGGATGAAAGGCAGTAGTAGTATAGTATAGTCTAAACAGTAGCAGGATGAAAGACAGTAGTAGTATAGTATAGTCTAAACAGTAGCAGGATGAAAGGCAGTAGTGGTAGTGTAATGTCTAAACAGTAGCAGGATGAAAGGCAGTAGTAGTATAGTAATGTCTAAACAGTAGCAGGATGAAAGGCAGTAGTAGTATAGTATAGTCTAAACAGTAGCAGGATGAAAGGCAGTAGTGGTAGTGTAATGTCTAAACAGTAGCAGGATGAAAGGCAGTAGTAGTATAGTATTGTCTAAACAGTAGCAGGATGAAAGGCAGTAGTGGTAGTGTAATGTCTAAACAGTAGCAGGATGAAAGGCAGTAGTAGTATAGTAATGTCTAAACAGTAGCAGGATGAAAGGCAGTAGTGGTAGCGTAATGTCTAAACAGTAGCAGGATGAAATGCGGTAGTGGTAGCGTAATGTCTAAACAGTAGCAGACTTAGCACAATAAAACATATACCATTCCAGCTGATATAACACTAATCTTCTTAAAAACTCTGCTCCAGTTCTATGCTTCCCATCCCTCTCTCTCACACACATACTGTGGCCTTGGTTCTCTCTGTGTGAGCTTTGCATTACTGTTTCCTCACTGTGTTATTATGACTGGGCCTCAGGCTTCCATGGTTCTTTTCCCACAGTCCCCCTCCCTCAGTGTCAGCCCTGGTCGGTCCCAGGGTTCTTTTCCCACAGTCCCCCTCCCTCAGTGTCAGCCCCGGTTGGTCCCAGGGTTCTTTTCCCACAGTCCCCCTCCCTCAGTGTCAGCCCCGGTTGGTCCCAGGGTTCTTTTCCCACAGTCCCCCTCCCTCAGTGTCAGCCCCGGTTGGTCCCAGGGTTCTTTTCCCACAGTCCCCCTCCCTCAGTGTCAGCCCCGGTTGGTCCCAGGGTTCTTTTCCCACAGTCCCCCTCCCTCAGTGTCAGCCCCGGTTGGTCCCAGGGTTCTTTTCCCACAGTCCCCCTCCCTCAGTGTCAGCCCCGGTCGGTCCCAGGTTTTTTTCCCCACAGTCCCCCTCCCTCAGTGTCAGCCCCGGTCGGTCCCAGGGTTCTTTTCCCACAGTCGCCCTCCCTTAGTGTCAGCCCCGGTCGGTCCCAGGGTTCTTTTCCCACAGTCCCCCTCCCTCAGTGTCAGCCCCGGTCGGTCCCAGGGTTCTTTTCCCACAGTCCCCCTCCCTCAGTGTCAGCCCCGGTCAGTCCCAGGGTTCTTTTCCCACAGTCCCCCTCCCTCAGTGTCAGCCCCGGTCGGTCCCAGGATTCTTTTCCCACAGTCCCCCTCCCTCAGTGTCAGCCCCGGTCGGTCCCAGGATTCTTTTCCCACAGTCCCCCTCCCTCAGTGTCAGCCCCGGTCGGTCCCAGAGTTCTTTTCCCACAGTCCGCCTCCCTCAGTGTCAGCCCCGGTCAGTTCCAGGGTTCTTTTCCCACAGTCCCCCTCCCTCAGTGTCAGCCCCGGTCGGTTCCAGGGTTCTTTTCCCACAGTCCCCCTCCCTCAGTGTCAGCCCCGGTCGGTCCCAGGGTTCTTTTCCCACAGTCCCCCTCCCTCAGTGTCAGCCCCGGTCGGTTCCAGGGTTCTTTTCCCACAGTCCCCCTCCCTCAGTGTCAGCCCCGGTCGGTTCCAGGCAACCAACCCTCTCTCTCATACACACACACACTCTGCACCTGCCATGGGCGTCAGCGTTCATCTCACACCTTCTCTTTCCACATTAATCAACAGTCAGAAATGAAAACAAGAGGATCAAGTGGACTATACGGTTGCTCCCCAAATGGCACTCTGTTTCCTATAGTGAACTACTTTTGCCCAGGGTCCACAGGGCTCTGGTCAAAAGTAGTGCACTATTTAGGAAATAGGTATGCCATTTAATACACAGCCTAGCTATGACTGAAGCACTTCCCTTGTCTTAATGTACAGTTGAAGTCGGAAGTTTACATACACTCAGGTTGGAGTCATTAAAACTCATTTTTCAACCACTCCACAAATTTCTTGTTAACAAACTATAGTTTTCGGGCAGGACATCTACTTTGTGCATGACACAAGTAATTTTTCATACAATTGTTTACAGACAGATTATTTCACATATAATTCACTGTATCCCAATTCCAGAGGGTCAGAAGTTACATACACTAAGTTCAAATCAAATCAAATGTATTTATATAGCCCTTCGTACACCAGCTGATATCTCAAAGTGCTGTACAGAAACCCAGCCTAAAACCCCAAACAGCAAGCAATGCAGGTGTAGAAGCACGGTGGCTAGGAAAAACTCCCTAGAAAGGCCAAAACCTAGGAAGAAACCTAGAGAGGAACCAGGCTATGTGGGGTGGCCAGTCCTCTTCTGGCTGTGCCGGGTGGAGATTGTAACAGAACATGGCCAAGATGTTCAAATGTTCATAAATGACCAGCATGGTCAAATAATAATAATCACAGGCAGAACAGTTGAAACTGGAGCAGCAGCACGGCCAGGTGGACTGGGACGGCAAGGAGTCATCATGTCAGGTAGTCCTGAGGCATGGTCCTAGGGCTCAGGTCCTCAGAGAGAGAGAAAGACAGAGAGAAAGAGAGAATTAGAGCGAGCACACTTAAATTCACACAGGACACCGGATAGGACAGGAGAAGTACTCCAGATATAACAAACTGACCCTAGCCCCCCGACATATAAACTACTGCAGCATGAATACTGGAGGCTGAGACAGGAGGGGTCAGGAGACACTGTGGCTCCATCCGAGGACCGTTGACTGCCTTTAAGCAGCTTGGAAAATACCAGAAAATGATGTCATGGCTTTAGAAGCTTCTGATAGGCTAATTTACATAATTTGAGTAAATTGGAGGTGTACAATTGGATGTATTTCAAGACCTACCTTCAAACTCAGTGCCTTTTTGCTTGACATCATGGGAAAATCCAAAGAAATCAGCCAAGATCTCAGAAAATTTTTTAGACGTCCACAAGTCTGGTTCATCCTTGGGAGCAATTTCCAAACACCTGAAGGTACCACGTTCATCTGTACAAACACGCAAGTATAAACACTATGGGACCACACAGCCGTCATACCGCTGAGGAAAGATACGCATTCTGTCTCCTAGAGATGAATGTACTTTGGAGTTAACAGTGCAAATCAATCCCAGAACAACAGCAAATGACCTTGAAGATTCTGGAGGAAACAGGTACAAAAGTATCTATATCCACAATAAAACGAGTCCAAAATCAACATAACCTGAAAGGCCCCTCAGCAAGGAAGAAGCAACTGCTACAAAAGCGCCATAAAAAGCCAGACTACAGTTTGCAACTGCACATTGGGACAAAGATCGTACTTTTTGGAGAAATGTCCTCTGGTCTGATGAAACAAAAATAGAACTGTTTGGCCATAATGACCATCATTGTGTTTGGAGGAAAAGGGAGAGGCTTGCAAGCCAAAGAACACCATCCCAACCGTGAAGCATGGGGGTGGCAGCATCATGTTGTGGGGTTGCTTTGCTGCAGGAGGGACTGGTGCACTTCACAAAAAGATCGCCTCATGAGAAAGGAAAATTATGTGGATATATTGGAGCAACATCTCAAGACATCAGCCAGGAAGTTAAACCTTGGTCGCAAATGGGTCTTCCAAATGGACATTGACTCCAAGCATACTTGTTGTGGCAACAACGTCAAGGTATTGGAGTGGCCATCACAAAGCCCTGACCTCAATCTTATAAAACATTTGTGGGCAGAACTGCAAGCAAGGAGGCTTACAAACCTGACTAAGTTACACCAGCTCTGTCAGGAGGAATGGGCCAAAATTCACCCAACTTATTGTGGGAAGCTTGCAGAAGGCTCCCCGAAATGTTTGACCCAAGTTAAACAATTTAATGGCAATGCTACCAAATACTAATTGAGTGTATGTAAACTTCTGACCCACTGGGAATGTGATGAAAGATATAAAAGCTGAAATAAATCATTCTCTCTACTATTATTCTGACATTTCACAGTGTTAAAATAAAGTGGTGATCCTAACTGACCTAAAATAGGGAATTTTTACTCTGATTAAATGTCAGGAATTGTGAAAAACTGAGTTTAAGGTGTATGTAAACTTCTGACTTCAACTGTAGCTTCCCACTGGAGACTGCAGACAGTGTTATCCAGATAACAGATCCTGTTTCTGGGCTCCGTCATGCCTTCAACACACATACTGCGCCCCCTATAAATGATGATACAGAAGCACGGACAGTATAGAGATTAGACAAAAAGGAGAGACTGTCTCAAGATTATCATCTTGTGTATTTCATGTCACAACACAGGAAATTAAGTCAGGATGTTGTGTGTGACGTCTTGTGTGTGTGCGTCTTCAAGATTTACTAGAGAGAGTGGAGGTTTGTGTGTGAATACCCATGATGCCGATCCTCTTCATTTCCTGGGCCACATCTGTTCCCCTGGGTGTTGTCTCAAGGAGAAAGGAGCGCTGATTGGCTGGCTTATGTTCTAAGGCCTACATGGTCAGAATTCAGGCAGTGTTCCATGCTTTTTACTTTGGGCTAAAATGAGCAGCACACACACACACACACACACACACACACACACAGAGGCCAAAGCATAGGTGAACTAGTTTGGCTCCAAAACAACTTGTTCCCATAACAATCCCTCTCAGGATTCTGCTTAGTAAGGCTTTTAATTTGGAGGGTTTTGTCCTTCTCCTTTATCATACACTTGAAGATCTCACCGACAGAATTTTAAATGTTATAAACACTGACATTTCAAACTCTTATCGAACATACATTTTTCACTCTGAAATCATGTTGATTTACAAATATGTCTGTTTCACCACATGTATAATACCAAGATGAGGGTAATAACTCAAGACAAAGGAGAGTTTGACTTCCTCTTGTGTGTGAGAGAGATACGAAACAACTGCTCTGTCAGTAAGTCTCAAATTCCTCATGTTCCTCTCTCCTCACTTCAGTAGGAACAATCAAGGATCGGAGAAGAAGGAACCTAGGGTCTTGTCCTCCAACACTCTCCACACTTTCCTGTGCCGTTTTGAGAAGGAGACGAGAAGAGAGGACACAAGGAATCTGCCATTGCACCCAGAAGCTGAGTTCTGAGTCTTTACCCTTCACCCAGAGTTGTGCTTTCGATCACTCCCCGAATGCATTTAAAAGCATTGGAAAGGTGCAAGCATGGCTAGTGTGAGTTCCCTTACACCAGTCCATTCTTTTTGAAATCATGACAGGGAGTATAAGCGCACACACTTCAGGAGAAGGGGAGAAGAAACTGTCCCACAGTAGCTGCTGTTCTGTGATCTCCAGTATCAGTGCAGAGCAGGAAGTTAGCGTGCTAATGTAGCCTACAGTAACTAAGCAGTAACTAAACTCAGTTTGGCCCGAGGATTAAGAGATAAATTTTTTCTCTCTCATTGTATTATCTTTATTTCAGTGTATTTATCTCTCTCCATCTCTCTCTCATTGCTCATTTTATTTCTCTATCTCTCTTTCATTATATTTTTCTCTCTCATTGTATTTATCTCTTATATTTATCTCTCATTGTATTTATCTCCCTCATTGTATTTATCGCTCATTATGTTTCTCTCTCTCATTGTATTTATCTCTTATATTTATCTCTCATTGTATTTATCTCCTCATTGTATTTATCTCTCCACCTCACTGTATTTATCGCTCATTATATTTCTCTCTTTATTTCTCTCATTGTATTTATCTCTTATATGTATCTCTCATTGTATTTATCTCTCCATCTCTCCATCCCTTTGTATTTCTCTCATTGTATTTCTCTCTTATATGTATTTCTCCATCTCTCTCTCATTGTCAATCTCTCTCTCTCTCATTGTATTTCTCTCCATCTCTCTCATTGTATTTCTCTCCATCTCTCTCATTGTTGTATTTCTCTCCATCTCTCTCATTGTATTTCTCTCCATCTCTCTCATTGTATTTCTCTCTCCATTTCTGTCATTGTATTTCTCTCCATCTCTCTCTCTCCATTGTATTTCTCTCCATCTCTCTCATTGTATTTCTCTCCATCTCTCTCATTGTATTTCTCTCCATTTCTGTATTTCATTGTATTTCTCTTCATCTCTCTCATTGTATTTCTCTCCATTTCTGTCATTGTATTTCTCTTCATCTCTCTCATTGTATTTCTCTCCATCTCTCTCATTGTATTTCTCTCATCTCTCATTGTATTTCTCTCCATCTCTCTCATTGTATTTCTCTCCATCTCTCTTGTATTTCTCTCTCATTGTATTTCTCTCCATCTCTCTCATTTCTATTTCATTGTATTTCTCCATCTCATTGTATTTCTCATTGTATTTCTCTCATTGTCTCTCTCATTGTATTTCTCTCCATCTCTCATTGTATTTCTCTCCATCTCTCTTGTATTTCATTGTATTTCTCTCCATCTCTCTCATTGTATTTCTCTCATTGTATCTCTCTCTCTCTTGTATTTCTCTCCATCTCTCTCATTGTATTTCTCTCCTCTCATCTCTCTCTCTCTCATTGTATTTCTCTCCTATCTATCTCTCATTGTATTTCTCTCCATTTCTCTCCATCTCTCTCATTGTATTTCTCTCCATCTATTGTATTTCTCATCTGTATTTCTCCATCTATCTCATTGTATTTCTCTCATTGTATTTCTCTCCATCTATCTCTCCATTGTATTTCTCTCCATTTCTCTCATTGTATTTCTCTCCATCTCTCTCATTGTATTGTCTTTCTCCCATCTCTCTCATTGTATTTCTCTCATTGTATTTCTCTCCATCTCTCTCATTGTATTTCTCTCATTGTATTTCTCTCCATCTCTCTCATTGTATTTCTCTCCATCTCTCTCATTGTATTTCTCTCCATCTCTCTCATTGTATTTCTCTCCATCTCTCTCATTGTATTTCTCTCCATCTCTCTCATTGTATTTCTCTCCATCTCTCTCATTGTATTTCTCTCCATCTCTCTCTCTCCAATTGTAGGCCTTTTTCTCTCCCTTTCTCAATGCAGGACTACATCCCATTATCTGATACAGAAGCAGTGAAATATCCCCCTGAGCAAATGCTACTGTGTGTAAGTCACTCTGTGTGTACCCACTACGCATGCAATGCCAGTGTGTGTGCGTGTGTGTACACTACCAACGCTATACCAACATTTGTGACCAGCTGTGTGACCAGCTGCCCATTACCAGACCTTCCTATTTAGATGATGTAGGGCACACACACATTTTAGAGGCAGCAGAAAATCCCATGGAAATCATGAGTCATTGCTATGGCGATAGCATTTCAAAAGTAGACTGATATTCTGTTATTTGAAGTTAGTTTACATACTGTTGGCCTACCTATATGTCATTGATATTAGTACTTGACCTGCGTGTGTTCCTGTGTGTGAGAGAGAGTGAGTGTGTGAGTGCAAGAACTATAGCAGCATTATTTACAATATAATACCCCAAGAATACTTCAATCAACCCAACCACAACACATCAATTTATTTTCTTAGAGCAGAATATGGGTTGATCATTATGTTTGCAAATCTGTGGCAACGATGGGAATAAAGTACTGCAATCTACAACACGGGCAAGTAATCAAACTGTATGAGAAAGAGAAGGCTGTGAATAATTCAAAACTCAATACAGGGTTTGTACTGAGAATCTCCCTGGTGTTCTGTATTCTGTTATTGTACTGAGAATCTCCCTGGTGTTCTGTATTCTGTTATTGTACTGAGAATCTCCCTGGTGTTCTGTATTCTGTTATTGTACTGAGAATCTCCCTGGTGTTCTGTATTCTGTTATTGTACTGAGAATCTCCCTGGTGTTCTGTATTCTGTTATTGTACTGAGAATCTCCCTGGTGTTCTGTATTCTGTTATTGTACAGAGAATCTCCCTGGTGTTCTGTATTCTGTTATTGTACTGAGAATCTCCCTGGTGTTCTGTATTCTATTATTGTACTGAGAATCTCCCTGGTGTTCTGTATTCTGTTATTCTCTCTATGTGGAACATCCAGGAACACTAATGCATTCTACACAGTAGTGAGACAATATTCCACTGCACCGAGTGCCACCTGAGCGAGTTCCCATCGTGTGAGTGTGTGTGTTGTGATTGTATGCCATATCAAGTAGCCCTGGCTGTGCCGAATCGCTGAGCTCCCAGTAACACAATCCTAGACCCACCCAGGCTTAACACCAGTCTGTCATGTTTTTACGCTTTCTAATTCTAATGTCCATTTTCCTCTAATGGTTACCATGGTGATTATACAACAGAGCAGTATATGTCGACTGCATGGCTCAAATGGTGACAGTTTCTGCTGAACCAGTGCATCCAGAGGTGTAAAGCTACATGGCAGCTCATAGGCAAAGTGTGAGTGAGTGAGTGAGTGAGTGAGTGAGTGAGTGAGTGAGTGAGTGAGTGAGTGAGTCTATTTAAACCGACATCCCTTCTCTGAGAGGTCCTTGCTGAAGTTGTCCAGCTCTGTGCACCTGGCATCACTAGCACACTCTGTTGAGGTGGGCCAACGCTCTACCCAGGCATCCTTGCCCAGCATGTATGTGGCACTGAGAGAGAGAGAGAGAGAAAGAAGAGGGAAAGAAGATAGAAAATAACCCCTTTAGGCAGATATTAACATTAACTTTATTGCTCTGACTTGCTTTGTCTTTCCAGTACTATAAGTCCATTATAACATGTCACTGCCTCTCCCCACCTGTTGGTGGAGCTGTCCTTGTACCAGAGGTCAGTTTTTGGCCCCATGATGAGGTAGTCTGTACCCTCCTTCAGGTCCAGACCTCCTCTACAGCCAGCATGGGACAGGAAGACCTTAGTGTCACCCACACTGACCCCCTCCTCCACTCCTAGAGAGAGAGGGGAGGGAGGGGCGGGGGGAGGGAGGGAGGGAGAAACAGAGTTAACCATGTTTGAACTAACTCAGCATCACATTCTGAAACAAAGATGGTAAGGAGAGATGGGTAGAGGACAGAAGGACTAGATGACATAAGATGCTTACCTATTTTTATAACCTGTGTGATCTTCATCTCATATCTGTCATACTGACTCTGGCTGACACTCAGGACCTTGGCCTTGTACACTGGAGGACAGACGTGTGAGAATCGTCAGAACAGCAAAATACACTCTACTCAATCAATGATATGATACACTTGACTGTCCCCAAGGAACAATTTGACTAAGACACTTAAAGAATGAAGCGTTAGATGATAGTTTTACCTCTGACAGACAACATTCATTTATAGCTGTACCTTATACTGTACATGGTATAGTGTTGTCTCAGTGTGACAGATTTACAGATCTATAATGCATATAACATGTCTATATGTCTATAATGCCTATAACATGTCTATAATCTCTATAACATGCCTATATGTCTATAATGTCTATAACATGCCTATTACATGTCTATAAAATGCCTATAACATGTCTATAAATTATTATAACATGTCCATGTCGATAAGATGTATATAGTGCCTATAAAATGTCTATAAATGCTTATAACATGTCTATGTCTATAAGATGTATATAGTGCCTATAACATGTCTATAATTTATATAGCCTGTCTATAACGTTCAGAAAATATCTATAACGTCTATAACATGTCTATAATGCTTATAACATGTCATTAACATGTATATAATCTCTATACCATGCATACAATGCATATAACACGTCTATAACATGTCTATAATCTTCAGAACATATCTATAACATGTCTATAATCTTCAGAACATATCTATAACATGTATATAACATGTCTAAAGTGTCTAGCTATAATGCCTATAACATGTCTATAATCTCTATAACATGCCTATAACGTGTCTACAATGACTATAACATGTCTATAAGGTCTATAACATGCATACAATGCATATAACACGTCTATAACATGTCTATAATCTTCAGAACATATCTATAACATGTATATAATGCCTATAACACGTCTAAAATATGTTTATAATGCCTATAAAATGTATGTCTATAACATGTTTATAACATGTCTAAAGTGTCTAGCATGTCTATAATGCCTATAACATGTCTATAATCTCTATAACATGCATATAACGTGTCTACAATGACTATAACATGTCTATAAGGTCTATAACATGCATACAATGCCTATAACACTTCTATAACATGTCTATAATGTTCAGAACATCTCTATAACATGTCTATAATGCCTATAACATGTCTATAACGTATATAACATGTCTATGTCTATAACACATCTATAACATGTCTATAATGTTCAGAACATCTCTATAACGCCTATAACATGTCTATAACATATATAACATGTCTATGTCTATAACACATCTATAACATGTCTATAATGCCTATAACATGTCTATAATGCCTATAACATGTCTGTCTATAACATGCCTATAACATCCCTATAATGCCTATAATATTCATAACATGCCTATAATATTCGTATAACATGCCTATAATGCCTATAACATGTCCATAACATGTCTATAATGTTCAGAACATCTCTATAACATGTCTATAATGCCTATAACATGTCTGTCTATAACATGCCTATAATATTCCTATAACATGCCTATAATATTCCTATAACATGCCTATAATGCCTATAACATGTCCATAACATGCCTATAACATGCCTACAATGCCTAAAATATTCATATAACATGCCTATAACATGTCTATAATGCCTATAATGTCTATAATCATATAACATGTCTATAATGCCTATAATATTCATATAACATGTCTATAATGCCTATAATATTCATATAACATGTCTATAACGTATATAACATGTCTATGTCTATAACACATCTATAACATGTCTATAATGCCTATAACATGTCTGTCTATAACATGCCTATAACATGCCTATAATATTCCTATAACATGTGTATAATGCCTATAACATGTCTATAATGCCTATAACATGTCTATAATGCCTATAACATGACTATAACATGCCTATAATATCCCTATAACATGTCTATTTTTTATTTTTATTTCACCTTTATTTAACCAGGTAGGCTAGTTGAGAACAAGTTCTCATTTGCATGTCTATAATGCCTATAATATTCATATAACATGTCTATAATCTCTATAACATGTCTATAATAACATTCTATAACATGCTACAACATGTATATAATGCCGATAACATGTCTGTCTATAACATGCCTATAATGCCTATAACATTCCTATAACATGTCTATAACATGTCAATAATGCCTATAACATTCCTATAACAAGTCTATAACATCTACAACATGTATATAATGTCTATAACATGTGTATTATATTCTATAGTGAAAACAGATATAGCATACCGTGGTATAATCCTTTGCATGCGTGGTCCTCTCGTGCTCCATAGGGGACTGGATCGGTTAGGGTCTTAGACACACAGCAATCACCTAATAGGAGAGAGACACACATCATTATCACACACACACATGTATGGCACACACAAACACACACACACACACGCACACACACACACACAAACACACACTCACCCTGTGTACAGCGACATATATTGTTCCTGCAGATCTGTGAGAGTTCGTCCTTGTCCTCTTTGGGGCTGTAGAAGCGACTGCAGCGGTGGTCTGATAGAGAGACACCTGCTATGTTAACATTTCTCCACCAGACAGAGAGAAATGATCAACTCCAATGTTTACAATAGCTTCTCTTGTTCGAGGGCATATGAAATATGGTCAAAACAAACCATAGACCTACCATAGACCATACCTGGGTTGTAGTACTCATAGACAGTATCTACCTGGGTTGTAGTACTTAGACAGTAGACAGTAAGCAGTATCTACCTGGGTTGTAGTACTCATAGACAGTAACAGTATCTACCTGGGTAGTACTCATAGACAGTACTCTACCTGGGTTGTAGTACTCAGTAGACAGTATCTACCTGGGTTGTAGTACTCATAGACAGTGACAGTATCTACCTGGTTGTAGTACTCATAGACAGTATCTACCTGGGTTGTAGTACAGTATCTACCTGGGTTGTAGTACTCATAGACAGTATCTACCTGCAGTATCTACCTGGGTTGTAGTACTCATAGACAGTAGACAGTATCTACCTGGGTTGTAGTACTCATAGACAGTAGCAGTATCTACCTGGGTTGTAGTACTCATAGACAGTAGCAGTATCTACCTGGGTTGTAGTACTCATAGACAGTGACAGTATCTACCTGGGTTGTAGTACTCATAGACAGTATCTACCTGGGTTGTAGTACTCATAGACAGTATCTACCTGGGTTGTAGTACAGTATCTACCTGGGTTGTAGTATTCGTAGACAGTAACAGTATCCACCTGGTTGTAGTACTCAGTGACAGACAGTGACAGTATCTACCTGGGTTGTAGTACTCATAGACAGTATAGACAGTATCTACCTGGGTTGTAGTACTCATAGACAGTATCTACCTGGGTTGTAGTACTCATAGTACTCATAGACAGTATCTACCTGGGTTGTGTAGTACCTGGGTTGTAGTACTCATAGACAGTATCTACAGTAACAGTATCTACCTGGGTTGTAGTACTATCTACCTGGGTTAGTACTCATAGACAGTATCTACCTGGGTTACTCATAGTACTCCTGTAGACAGTATCTACCTGGGTTGTAGTACTCATAGACAGTATCTACCTGGGTTGTAGTACTCATAGACAGTAGCAGTATCTACCTGGGTTGTAGTACTCATAGACAGTGACAGTATCTACCTGGGTTGTAGTACTCATAGACAGTATCTACCTGGGTTGTAGTACCCTGGGTTGTAGTACTCATAGACAGTACTACCTGGGTTGTAGTACAGTCAGAGTGACAGTATCTACCTGGGTTGTAGTACTCATAGACAGTATCTACCTGGGTTGTAGTACTCATAGACAGACAGTATCTACCTGGGTTGTAGTACTCATAGACAGTATCTACCTGGGTTGTAGTACTCATAGACAGTAGACAGTAAGACAGTATCTACCTGGGTTGTAGTACTACCTGGGTTGTAGACAGTGACAGTATCTACCTGGGTTGTAGTACCTGGGTTGTAGACAGTATCTACCTGGGTTGTAGTATTCAGTAGACAGTATCTACCTGGGTTGTAGTACTCATAGACAGTGACAGTATCTACCTGGGTTGTAGTACTCGTAGACAGTATCTACCTGGGTTGTAGACAGTATCTACCTGGGTTGTAGTACTCATAGACAGTATCTACCTGGGTTGTAGTACTCATAGACAGTATCTACCTGGGTTGTAGTATAGACAGTATCTACCTGGGTTGTAGTACAGTACAGTATCAGTATCTCACCTGGGTTGTAGTAGACAGTATCTGGGTTGTAGACAGTAGACAGTATCTACCTGGGTTGTAGTACTCCTGGGTAGACAGTATCTACCTGGGTTGTAGTACTCATAGACAGTATCTACCTGGGTTGTAGTACTATAGACAGTATCTGGGTTGTAGTACTCATAGACAGTATCTACCTGGGTTGTAGTACTCATAGACAGTATCTACCTGGGTTGTAGTACTCATAGACAGTAACAGTATCCACCTGGTTGTAGTACTCGTAGACAGTATCTACCTGACAGACAGTATCTACCTGGGTTGTAGTACTCATAGACAGTAGACAGTATCTACCTGGGTTGTAGTACTCATAGACAGTATCTACCTGGGTTGTAGTACTCATAGACAGTATCTACCTGGGTTGTAGTACTTCATAGACAGTAACAGTATCATAGACACCTGGTTGTAGTACTCATAGACAGTAGACAGTGACAGTATCTACCTGGGTTGTAGTACTCGTAGACAGTATCTACCTGGGTTGTAGTACTCGTAGACAGTATCTACCTGGGTTGTAGTACTCATAGACAGTGACAGATGAAGGTTGGAGGAGTCCCACTTTGAACGTCTGCTGCAGTCGGAAGATGATGGTCTCAGTCTCCTTGTTGGACACCTGGTAGCACAGGTAGACCACAGAAGAGCACAATGAAGCTACCTCCGGACACTGACCTAAGAACAGTTTTGAGTTAATAGTTTGCCTTTTACCTTTAAGATTTGGGGAGGGAAAGCTGATCCAAAATCTGTGCCTACAGGCGACAGACAACCTCAACCCAGACAGAGTGAAAAAGTATGACCAGTCAACTTCTAGGGTTGACGTGGTAACGCTGGTCTCTCTACGTTCAGGTCATAGAAATAGAATGAGATTCTATTGAGATTCTATTCCTATGGTTCCAGTATCTTGAACAGGTGAATGATGAAAAGGAAGTTACCCCTTGACACTGATCTAAGATCCCACCAAAAAGTTAGGATTTCTGGGAGGATAAGCTGATCCCAGATCTGTTCTGGTACCTTGAAGAGGTGGATGATGAGGGAGCCTCTGTCACTCAGGTTGTCCACTATCTGGAAGTTGTTGATGTAACGGTCCACTGAGTTGGTCAGCTGGAGGCAAACACAAAAACAAACAAACATTTTCAATATGCACACGGTCACAATAAGCTACACTTAAACACACGCAGTCGAAATCAAGTTGGACATTGAGTCAAAGACCAGACATGCAGTTAGACAGCCATCTAGTGGAGCCAGATGAACATTACAAGTTGATTAAAGGGATAATTCACCTTAGTTACATATCTGTTTCCTTACCCTGTAAGCAGTCTATGGACAAGGTATGACAGCAATCCATGCTTTGATTTAGTTTCCCTAACACTGTTTCCAAATGCATATGTGGCACAAATCCCCTTTAGCGTTTAGCATTTGTGGCGCAAATCTCATTAAAGTAATGGGTCCGATATTAACTTTTTTTGGCATCATGTTCAAATCCTCTGTAAGTGACTTTGTTGAGCTTCACAATAAGTGTTAGATACTTTCCGATGATTTGGATACGATGAGCACAACAAATAAAACATATCGGTCCCATGACTTGAATTGGACTTGTGCTACACCTGCTAAAACGTTAGCATCTGGAAACAGTGCCAGAGAAATAAAACCAAAGCATGGTTTCTGTCATAACTTGTCCATCGACGGCTGACAGGGTAAGGAAACCAAGGTGTAACTTAGTAATTGGGGTGAACTGTCCCTTTAACGTGGGTTCCAGTACCATCTCCAGATCTTCATTCTCTGGGACGAACCCAGTAGGAAGACTGATGTCCAGAACAACCATCCTGACCTCCCTTAGTCCCAGTGCCCTGGAGGAAGGAAATAGAGAGAATAGTAGAATGAAGAGGAAGATGGAATGAAAAAGTAGAGACTCAAGTGTTATCCAATAACAGTAAGTCCCCTAGTGTATTTCAGAGAGGGGACCAAAGGAGAGTAGTACTGTACTGTCTATAGTACTGTATAACCTCACCTGACATTAATAGTGATCGTGTAGGACTTCTCTGCATCTGGTGGAGGCTTTTCTGTCAATGGGGTTAAAAAAAACATTGAGTTTAAGATTTGAGACTGGGATTGAGACTAAGATTGAGATTAAGATTAAGATACAAATGGAGATTGAGAGCTGGCTGGATTAACCTACCACTAGATTCTGCGATGGTCACGTCCAAATCAAAGTTCTTGCAGCTGCTCTTCTCATGCACCTCAGGGAGCTCGTTGTAGTAGGTCACCACCTAGGTCAGAGGTCATTAGACCAGGAAGTGACAACACAAACAAATATGACATCATACATCAATGTGACAAAATGATCATAGACTAGCTCTACTATCATGCATCGACTAATGGCCATAGACATGTGTTGTGGTCATACCTCTAGTATACCTTGTCCCTTCCCTTTGGCCTCCACTCTGAATCCCTGGTCTATAGGAGCCTGAGTGAAAACCCCACAGAAGAGGGGAGATGGTGAAAGAGGAACATGATACATCATGGTTCCTACACCTAGGCCACATATTTGACATAAGATACAGGTAGGTTGGGAGAGAAGAAATGGTGAAAGAGAGAGAGAGGAAGAGAGAACAGCATCCCTCCTACCCTGGAGGAGCGTGCCACGTAGGAGGTCCTGGGGTCGAAGTGGTAGCGCTGGTCGCTGCGGCCCTGGATGCTCAGGTCCACCTGGAGACTCAGGTCATTGGGAGGTTTCTTTATCAGGTACCCAGACAGACCCTGCAGAACAACCATGGTGGGCTGGGGGAGAGACAGGAAGCAGAGAGATTATAAAATATGTACTGGATTGTGTGGAGATCCAAATGGCGGAGGGCAACAAACTGGACTGGCTAGTGACAACCTGCAATAACACTGTTGACATAAACTCAGCTCACTGACATCATGCAATACTCGTTTCCAATGATGTCACTCAGTACCTGGGTGGATCCGTAGCCCCCGCCCCTGCGGCGCTGCTCATTGAGCCACTGGAAAGGTGCGGCGGCTTCAGTCATGTGACGACTCTTAACCAGGGCTAGCAGGGCGTAGCCCGTCGCTTCCAGAGTGAACAGGCGGTTCTCACTGTCTGGCCAATGGGTACCGTCTGGAGGAGGGGAGAGAGGGAGGAAGGAGAGAGGGAGGAGAGGGGGAGAGAATAACAGTGAAGCACAGCAGAGAATAGAGAGGGGAGAGAGAAACAGAGACAGACAGACATTTCCCTACCTGGAGAGGCAGCTTTGAGTAGCAGGGTTTTTAAGAACATTGAAGGTGTCTCGTCAACCAGAGACAGAGCGTAGGCAGAGATGGCCAGAGAGTAGGGCCTCTTCAGACTACCATACGTGCTCCTCAGATAGTTGGCAGCATTCTGGATCCCATTCTAATACAATACAATAGAATACAACTTCACTGTCTATCCATTAGTTTGGTGGCTTATTAATTCCATTCTTATATGAGCAGAGGGATAAAGAATAAACCTGATTTTAACACAAGAGTCGGCAGAAAAGCCCCATTTCCCAACACCGACATGCCATTTACACCGGTTGGATTAATGGTCAGCCATGGCGCATGCAAACGTAGCGTGATAACAGGTCGGCCAACGAAATACAAGATCCACCAGGGGAGTCAGGTAAAAAGGCATCCTACTCACAGATGACTAACTTACTTCTAACTGGGGCATCAGGTAGCCTAGTGGTTAGAGCGTTGGGCCAGTAACCCAAAGGTTGCTAGATCGAATACCCCAGCTGACAAGGTAAAAATCTGTCGCTTTGGCCTCCCGGGTGGCGCAGTGGTTAAGGGCGCTGTACTGCAGCGCCAGCTGTGCCACCAGAGACTCTGGGTTTGCGCCCAGGCTCTGTCGTGACCGGGAGTTCCGTGGGGCGACGCACAATTGGCCTAGCGTCTTCCGGGTTAGGGAGGGTTTGGCCAGTAGGGATATCCTTGTCTCATCGCGCACCAGCGACTCCTGTGGCAGGCTGGGCGCAGTGCACAGAGTTTCCTCCGACACATTGGTGCGGCTGGCTTCCGGGTTGGATGCGCTCTGTGTTAAGAAGCAGTGCAGCTTGGTTGGGTTGTGTATCGGAGGACGCATGACTTTCAACCTTCGTCTCTCCCAAGCCCGTATGGGAGTTGTAGCGGTGAGACAAGATAGTAGCTACTAAACAATTGGACACCACGAAATTGGGGAGAAAAGGGGTAAAATTCAACAACAAAAAACAAAACAAAATCGGTCGTTTTGCCCCTGAACAACCCACATTGTAAATAAGAATTTGTTCTTAACTGACTTGCCTAGTTAAATAAATGAAAATAAATAACTGACTTATCTCCCGTCCCAATATAACAGTTTCTGCCGGTTCTGTGACCGGCTTACCTTGATGGTGTGGCCAGCTCCATTGCAGTTGAGTTCTGTACCCTTGGTGGCTTCAGTCATGGCTATCAGGACAAAGGCTGTCAGAGTGGACTGAGACTCTGCACCTTGTACTCCACCCTGGAGAAGAGAGAAGCTGTTATCAGACTTCAGTCCCAGATCTCTCCCTGTCTGTTAGAGTGTGAATGTGTGCGCACATCAGTCCATGTGTGTATATGTGCGCACGTGCTTCTGCATCCACCCGTGTGTGTCTCTTCTTACTGTCATAGTAGTAGTGTAGACAGGGTTGTCCTCTGAAAGATCCAGTGGTCTGCTGTTTGTTGTTGAGCAGGTAGAGGAGAGGACCACACACATCCTGTTCACTCACTCCTATCAGCTGACGAGCCATAGAGAACACCTTCACTACATACGCTGTGATCCTATAATGGATAGGGGAGAGGGGGAGAAAGAGATGGTGGGCAGGGAGAGGGAGAGAACGAGGGTGGTGGGGAAGAGGGGGTGGAGAAAGAAAGAGGGTGGGGGAAGGGAGAGGGGTGGAGGGAGAGGGGAGAAAGAGAGGGTGGGGGTGGGGGGAAGGGAGAGGGGTGGAGGGAGAGGGGGAGAAAGAGAGGGTGGGGGAAGGGAGAGGGGTGGAGGGAGAGGGGGAGAAAGAGAGGGTGGGGGGTGGGGGGAAGGGAGAGGGGTGGAGGGAGAGAAAGAGAGGGTGGGCAGGGAGAGAACGAGGGTGGTGGGGAAGGGAGAGGGGTGGAGGGAGAGGGGGAGAAAGAGAGGGTGGGGGGAAGGGAGAGGGGTGGAGGGAGAGGGGGAGAAAGAGAGGGTGGGGGGGAAGGGAGGGAGGGGTGGAGGGAGAGAAAGAGAGGGTGGGGAAGGGAGAGGGGTGGAGGGAGAGGGGAGAAAGAGAGGGTGGGGTGAAGGGAGAGAGGTGGAGGGAGAGGGGGAGAAAGAGAGGGTGGGGGAAGGGAGAGAGGTGGAGGGAGAGGGGGAGAAAGAGAGGGTGGGCAGGGAGAGAACGAGGGTGGTGGGGAAGGGAGAGGGGTGGAGGGAGAGGGGAGAAAGAGAGGGTTGGGGGAAGGGAGAGAGGTGGAGGGAGAGGTAGGAGAGGGTGGAGGAAGGGGGAGAGGTTGAGGCGGGAAAGAGAAGGTAGAGGGGAAGGGAGGGAGGTGCAGGGGGAGGGAGAGGAGAGGGAGACAGAAAGAGAGAGAGAAAGGGGAGAGGTAGAGAGAGAGGCTGTGAGGGTTACAAATACAATCCATTGTATTATTTGATTACTCTGTGATTGATACACATTCTTCTTCTTCTTCTATGTATTTGAACAATACCATGTGCTTGTGCCTTCATTCCTGTAGGGGGTAAGAGTCGTCTTTCTTCTTATACACCAGCTGCTTCTGGTAGCCTTTCTGTATGTAGTTCATGGCCTCCACCCTGCGTTGCACCCCTACAGCCTCCCAGTCGTTGGAATGGTCCAGGTAGACAGTGGCTATAAGAGGCAGGGTGATGCTGGCGAGGTTCTGTTCCACACAGCCACCAGGCATACGGATCAAAGAGGCCAGCGAGTCACCGCTGATACTGTTGTCTATGGTATCAGCCAACAGGTTACCTGGTGGGAGGAGCAGAGCAGAGTAGAGTAGAGTAGAGTAGAGTAGAGTAGAGTAGAGTAGAGTAGAGTAGAGTAGAGCAGAGTATAGAATAGAATAGAATAGAATAGAATAGAATGGAAGGAATGGAATAGAATAGGTTATATGTCCACACAGCTGCTTTGGCTTCACAATGCCCATAACCAACCAAAGGGTTAGAGGCACCCGCCAGCCACCATTTCTGTCTAATAACGTAAACCTCGTTTCTCAGTTAGGCCTACCCCTGATGTTGATGAATGTCTCTGGTTGAGAGTTTGGAACCAGGGAGCCCAGCTCCACTTTGTTCACCTCCACTACCTGCCTCCCATCTGGGGGGAAACATAGTAAGAAGACTTAGTAAAGGTTGTTTCTAAAGGAGACATGGTAATGGTAAGCAGTAGGGTTAGAGATGATGAGTGTCTTAGTTCTGCTCACCATTCCCTCCCTTGGCAGAAGGATTCAATACAAAACTCTGCACTTTAGTCTTCTGCACTCCTTCCACCTGTTACAGGGTTTTGAAAACAGCTTTGAGATACCGGTCCTTGTATCTTAGCTAAGGACACTGATTCACAGTCGCTATATATATTTTATTTATTTTATTATTATTTTTTTTATATTTTTTAAACTAACATCTGAAATAGTCACCCACCACCACGCGTAGCTTCTTCTTGACCCCGTCGCTACCCATAAACCCTTTGGCCATGGCAAGGACCTCCAGTAGCATCTCTCCGGCCTTGAGCGGTATGATGGTGTAGGGAACCACCAGGGACGAGCTGCCCTTCAACCTCACCTCCTGGGTGTGTTTCCCATTGAACGCCACACTGCACATGTCCTCTGTCTTCAGTAGCACCACCTTAACCTGGGTTGAGTAGAGGAGGAAACGGAGATGATCAAGACACAAAATGGCTGACAGTAATGGGAGGGTTAGGAGGGTTAAGACACAAAATGGCTGAAAGTAATGGGAGGGTTAGGAGGGTTAAGACACAAAATGGCTGAAAGTAATGGGAGGGTTAGGAGGGTTAAGACACAAAATGGCTGACAGTAATGGGAGGGTTTGGAAGGTTAAGACACAAAATGGCTGACAGTAATGGGAGGGTTAGGAGGGTTAAGACACAAAATGGCTGAAAGTAATGGGAGGGTTAGGAGGGTTAAGACACAAAATGGCTGAAAGTAATGGGAGGGTTAGGAGGGTTAAGACACAAAATGGCTGACAGTAATGGGAGGGTTTGGAAGGTTAAGACACAAAATGGCTGACAGTAATGGGAGGGTTAGGAGGGTTAAGACACAAAATGGCTGAAAGTAATGGGAGGGTTAGGAGGGTTAAGACACAAAATGGCTGACAGTAATGGGAGGGTTTGGAAGGTTAAGACACAGAATGGCTGACAGTAATGGGAGGGTTAGGAGGGTTAAGACACAAAATGGCTGACAGTAATGGGAGGGTTAGGAGGGTTAAGACACAAAATGGCTGACAGGAAGGGATCAGAGGAGAGCTAGCGGGTGGGAGTAGAGGAGTAGTAGGTAGATAGAGGTTTCCTCAGATATTAATTATTCAGCCTGATGGTTAAGGTTAAGGCTTGAGGATTAGATAGAAGTCATGGTTGAGAGGCCAGAGGTGAGCTTGCCTCCATGTCCTCGTTGCCATAGTTATGGAGCACAGCTTTGATCTCCACGTGTTCGTTCCTCGCCACTGAGTACGGCAGCTTCAGGTCCACGAAGAAACGCTTCCACGCACGCACGTTCCATGGCTCGGCTACGCAGAAACCTGGAATAAAAACAAAATGATTCTAATAAACAAACAACAGCAGGTGGTTGAGGACTTCATGCTTTAGTTAGAATGCTAGAATTGTACAGCTATAGGTTGTATTCCTCATATGGCACCAGTATCCCCACTAGAATATTACCTGGACTCCTCCTGGGAAATGACTGAATATGGGTACAGTGAGAGGAAGCCATTTTAGACCACTGAGAATTAGGCCCAATCGCAAATAGACCCCTTAAATCCTAAACCCTATGCACATGTGGTGATCTGATTGGACATGACAGGTGTTAGTGATATGGTAACAGTTCCACCTTGCCCTCTGATTGGTGTTTCACCTTGCCAACAAGGGCGTAGCACTTAGGGACTGGGACCATGGCTACCCCAGGGGAAGGGAAGGGTCTACCTGTTACAGGTGAGGAGCTGATGGCTAGTACCCCCACTGGGTGATCGTGTCTGGGAAGATGGATTCCACATGCAGCGTTGACAACCTGTAAGGAACAGACACAAACTAATGAATCCCATTGAGTTGACCTCTTGTAAGCTCAGCTTGTGGCATGAGCACAGTAAAACATTATCTTGAAGATAAATAGAGAGAGAGACTGGTGGATTGTGATCGATTGATGCCGTTGCCTAATGCAATGCTAACAGTGACACACGCACACACACACACACACACACACACACACACACACACACACACACACACACACACACACACACACACACACACACACACACACACACACACACACACACACACACACACACACACACACACACACACACACACACACACACATATCCCTGGGACAGTACACGATGGTGCAACAGTGTTTATTTTGGGGGGGGAATGAAAAAAGGCCAGGCTGTTTCTGATCTGTTAACCCAGCCAGTCTCAATGTGACCTCCAGTCCACTGTGGTGCAACTCTGGGGATTTACAGAGTAGGTTGTTTCATTTCAAAGGGATACTGTGAGATTCTGTCAATTTGCCCTTTTCTACTTCTCCAGAGTCTAATGAACTCGTGGATACCATTTCTGTGTCTCTATGTGCAGTATGAAGGAAGTTCTAGGTGGCTACCAGAGCGGCAGGTAGCCTAGTGGTTCGAGCGTTGGACTAGTAACCGAAAGGCTGCTAGATCAAATCCCCGAGCTGACACAAGGCAGTTAACCCACTGTTCCCACAGTGGCTGTCATTGAAAATAAGAATTTGTTCTTAACTGACTTGCCTTGTTAAATAAAGGTCAAATAAAAAAAACACAAATAAATAGGTAGTTTAGCAAGCCAATGATGACTGTAAGTCTACAGGTACACTAGCTTAATTGCCAGAACCTTGCAGTATCCCTTTAAGGGTGAGAGGGTGTGGCTTGGCATATTCCCCTTTCGACAAAACTGGTCAACCCTCATAGAAAGAGTTTTCCCTGGACAGGTCATGTGGTTAGGAAAAACTCCTGGCCCTACTCATAGGAAGTAGCCTGTTTCAAACCAAGTCTTAGCCTATGAGCAGGTAAACTGCTGTCCCCTTTCTATAAGGGGTGAGAAGACAGACACACATTCACTCACCCGTCTCTGCTGTCCTCAGGAACACTGGGCAGCGGCAGGTCTTTCCACAGCCATGACTCATAGAACTTAGACCTTACTATCACATCACTCTCCTCCATAAAGTCATCCTCCTCTTCCTCCTCCTCTTCCTCAGCAAAGACCCTCTCTGTCCTTCCAGAACAGGTTTGGATCCCATTATCACTGGAAGGCCCAATCTTTCTTCACCTGATGCCAAAAAATAAACATGTTTCAACTCTGTTTGATGGATGGGTGGATGAATCGATTGATTGATGGATTAATTGAGCAATCAATCATTTTGAGCTCAGTTCTCTGCTGTAACATACAGGGGCCACTTGGACGGAAGTTAGATCTGGTTAGAATGACCATGGTTAGACTCAACAGACTCAACTCAACTTAATTAACAACACCTACAGTGTTGTTTTCAAGACCACCTAAAGCGAGACCGATTCAAGACCAAGACCACCTAAAGTGAGACCGATTCGAGACCAAGACCACCTAAAGCGAGACCACCCGAGACCAAGACCACCTAAAGCGAGACCGATTCGAGACCAAGACCACCTAAAGAGACCAAGACCGGGAGGGGGAGACCAAGACCCGGGAGGGGGGAAGGGTCAAGACCGGGAGGGGGCGAGGGTCCAGACTAAGACCGGGAGGGGGCGAGGGTCCAGGACTAAGACCGGGAGGGGGCGAGGGGTCCAGGACTAAGACCAAGAAGACCGGGAGGGGGCGAGGGGGTCCAGGACTAAGACCGGAGGGGGGCGAGGAAGAGGGTCCAAGACTAAGACCGGGATGGGGGCGACTCCAAGACTAAGACCGGGAGGGGGTGAGGGGTCCCAAGACTAAGACCCGGGAGGGGGCCGAGGGGTCCAAGACCCGGGAGGGGGGGGTCCAAGACTAAGACCGGGGGGGGCGAAGGGTCCAAGACCAAGACTAAGACCGGGAGGGCGAGGGGTCCAGGACTAAGACCGGGACCGGGAGGGGACTAAGACCGGATGCGAGACCGGGATGGGGGCTAGGGGTCCAAGACTAAGACCGGAGAGGGGGCCGAGGGTCCAAGACTAAGACCGGGAGGGGGCGACCGGGGGGGGCGGGGTCCAAGACTAAGACCGGGGGGCCGAGGGGTCCAAGACTAAGAGGGGTCCAAGACTAAGACCGGGAGGGGGCCGCGAGGGGTCCAAGACTAAGACCGGGAGGGGGGGGTCCAAGACTAAGAACGGGTCCAAGACTAAGACCGGGAGGGGGGCGAGGGGTCAAGACTAAGACCGGGATCCAGGAAGACTAAGACCGGGAGGGGGGGGTCGAGGGGTCCAGGACTAAGACCGGGAGGGGGCCAAGACTAAGGGGAGGGCGAGGGTCCAAGACTAAGACCGGGAGGGGGGGGTCCAGGACTAGGGGAGGGGGGCGAGGGGTCCAGGACTAAGACCGGGAGGGGGCGAGGGGTCCAGGACTAAGACCGGGATGGGGGGGTCGAGGGGTCCAAGGACTAAGACCGGGAGGGGGCGAGGGGTCCAAGACTAAGACCGGGAGGGGGCGAGGGTCCAAGACTAAGACCGGGAGGGGGCGAGGGGTCCAAGACTAAGACCGGGAGGGGGGGGTCCAAGACTAAGGGGGAGGGGCGAGGGGTCCAAGACTAAGACCGGGAGGGGGGACGAAGGGGGGGTCCAAGACTAAGACCGGGAGGGGGCGAGGGGTCCAAGACTAAGACCGGGAGGGGGCGAGGGGTCCAAGACTAAGACCGGGAGGGGGGAGGGGTCCAAGACTAAGACCGGGAGGGCGAGAGGGTCCAAGACTAAGACCGGGAGGGGGGTCCAGGACTAAGACCAAGACTAAGACCGGGAGGGGGCGAGGGGTCCAAGACTAAGACCGGGATGGGGGCCCAGGAGGGGTCCAAGACTAAGACCGGGAGGGGGAGGGGTCCAAGACTAAGACCGGGTCCAAGACTAAGACCGGGAGGGGGGGGGTCGACTAAGGGGAGGGGGCGAGGGGTCAAGACTAAGACCGGGAGGGGGGCGAGGGGTCCAAGACTAAGACCGGGAGGGGGCGAGGGGTCCAAGACTAAGACCGGAGGGGGCGAGGGGTCCAAGACTAAGACCGGGAGGGGGGCGAAGGGTCCAGACTAAGACCGGGAGGGGGCGAGGGGGACTCCAAGACTAAGACCGGGAGGGGGCCAAGACTAAGACCGGGAGGGGGTGAGGGGGTCAAGACTAAGACCGGGAGGGGGCGAGGGGGGGCGAAGGGTCCTAAGACCGGGAGGGGCCGAGGGGTCCAAGACCCGAACCAGAAAAATGCAAATCCACCATAATAAGAGTTGAAAAAGTCCAGTATTTCTGTGTTCAGATTTCAGGACATTCTTTAGACATTCAGAATGGTGATAAATGCAGAGGACAGAAGTTATCACTAATCCAAACAGGTCCATGAGAAGACAAGTTTACCCTCGTCTCCCTTTACTAATCGTTAGCATACAACTGTCAAGCAATTTCCCACACTAGTTCCTACCAGCAAATCAAGGAAATCCTGCTGAGCACTGAAAAATATCCTCAAACCTGGTAGTGAAAGTAATGGACAGTCATTTTTACAAGTAAAGTAGGAACCCCAGGTTTCAATACGGGATGAGATATTCATGTGTCATGAAAGGAGTGTGTGGATATTTGGCCTGGCGAAGCTGTTTTACGTGCTGACTGGTGATGTGCAGTTTGCGAACAATTCATTATTTTTGAACGACTCTTTTGACTGACTCGAGTCATGATTCATTCATTTTAGTCGTTTGTTTGACCTGCTAATGCTGGCCGCAATGAACCCTACAGCAGGGTTAAGACACACTCTTCGCTCGGTGGCTCCAGAGAAGTGCTTTGACCACCAACTAACTGTCTGTCATATGGTGCAGGAAAATAGATCATGAGCATAGAGAAGAACAATACATGATTAGAACTGATAATGAATCACATGGTGCAAGAATAAGTGCAATTCATTGATTATTGAATGTTATGGATGCAGCTTTGTAGAATCAAAACACACAGACTCTGCTCAACAAACTCCAAACTCGAGAACAAATCTTTTGGATGCTGCAGTTTGCAAACGACTGCGCTCATCACCCCCATGGTAGAGTCACACAATGCATTCCGCCAAGACTCGTTCACAATATAGTCTGGGACGCCACAACTAGATCTCAAATGTACCAATAAAATCATCTGATTTGTATGCCTAGCAATCAACAAATGTACATGGCTTAAAGCACATGTTTACAAGTCTGTCACAAATGTCAGCTCCAATAAGCCCCCTTTGGTGAACGAAATGGGGCAGCAGATAGCCTAGCAGTTAAGAACATTGGGCCAGGAACAAAGGTCACAAAGGTCACCAGCAGATAGCCTTTGAATCCCAAAGGTCACCTGTTTGACTCAAGGTGAAACTAACGTTATGAACATTGCTACCTGTTTGAATCCCTGCCGACTAAGGGAACTACAAATGCCATGATGATCTGGACAAGACTGACGAAACGAGGCAAAGGTTACAATCTCTGGATTAGCTAAATGTAGTAATTAATAAATTGATAATGTTAGCAAAGGTGTCAGCTAGAGATGGCTTGCAGGGATTTGAAGTTTTGATAATTGGATGCCAATTAGCTGTAAAGTAAATAGAGCTGAATATATTGATAAAAGTCACCTTGTCCGAGAGAGATTTACACGGTTATCAAAATGTCATGCCAGGGTAAGACTACAGGAAACACAGCCCTTATTTTAAGTGTTTATGAAACACTGTGGAAAAATGAATGGTGGAAAACGATTGGAACCATTTCCATTTTTGTCAGCTAGGTTTTATGGTATTATGACACCCGCACTGTGAGGCTCTTAACAGTGACGCAAATGAACAAAATTAGTAGAAAGATGAGTTATTTTTGACTGAATGAGTGGGAAAGATCAGAGTCAGTAAAAGAGTCGAACATCCCACCACGAGCGCTACCACTGCTGACAATTATTGGTTTTGTTACTCTGCTGGTTTCAGCTGGCTGAACAAATGATGAGTCCTCATTGTTTCTGAGTCAAAATGTACCTGACACCGAGACAAGACTGATACACTCACAATGTATCTCCACACCGAGACAAGACTGGATACACTCACAATGTATCTCCACACCGAGACAAGACTGATACACTCACAATGTATCTCCACACCGAGACAAGACTGATACACCCTCACAATGTATCTCCACACCGGATTCGGGAACTACAACACTGCTGCCACAAACACCTAACAATTCATTAACCAGCTAGTCCATCATCATCAATGTTACCTCTTGAAATCCCATAATTGACAAATTGTTTGCTATGTATCTGGGGGGAAATGCGTCTGTCCAGGGTCAGCCTGAGTAGAGCTGTGGTGGTAGGCGGTATGGTGGTGGTGGGGGGTATGGTGGTGGTAGGGGGTAGTCTGGTGTCAAACTCCTCTCCCCTGTACTTGGAGCAGCAGTACCTGAAAGCGCCAAACAATTCTGTTCAGTGCACTTCAATTCAGCTCAACTCAACAACTCAATTCAACTCAACTCAGCTCAGCTCAATTGAACTCAACTCAGTACCTGAAGGCCTTGATACATTCCCATCCCTCAGTGATGTAGAGGGAGCGTCGGGTGCAGGAGTAAGGCATGGGGATCTCTCTCAGGCCATCCTTACAACACTGACGCAACAGCTTCTCTCTGTAGTGGTTCTCTGTGGGGAAGAGAGAGAGCTCAGAACCATCAATCTATCTATCAATCAATCAATCCATCCACCTTTCCATCAATAAATCAGTCCCCCACTCAATCAATGAATCATTCCATTCATCAACCAAAAATGAACATAGCACTTTTTCTGTCACTGACCCAGTAGAGTTCTGCGTTGCAACATCTCAGCAGAGCGCCTCCTTCTGGACCTCCCTGGGCACTGCATGCCTGCAGAAGAGATGGAAGGGAGGGAAACACAGGAATGGCAAACAACGAAATTAAACTGTTCTACAAACCAAGAAACACAGATGTCTATACCACTGGTCTGTCTTACTCAAACTCATGATTGGGCGACTCTGGAATGTTTTGCTTTAACTAATCTTCCCTGCAAGCTCACAGTAAACAAACAGAACATTGCAAACATGGCCTTTGGATGCCTGCAAAGCCCATGTAACCTAATTTAACTAGGCAAGTCAGTTAAGAACAAATTCTTATTTACAATGACGGCCTACCAAAAGGCAAAAAGGCCTCCTGTGGGAGCGGGGATTAAAATTAAAATGAGTTAAATATAAATATAGGACAAAACACACATCACGACAAGAGAGACAACATAACACTACATATAGAGACCTAAGACAACAACCATTAGAGGACGGTGTTACCCTCTTTCATCGTATCAACCATTAGAGGACTAGCGTTACCCTCTTTCCTCATTAACCAATCAGACGACTGACGTTACCCTCTTTCCCTCGTATTAACCATCAGGCGACTAGCGTTACCTCTTTCCTCGTATTAACCATCAGAGGACTGGCGTTACCCTCTTTCCCTCGTATTAACCATCAGAGGACTGATCTTTCTCGTTAACCATCAGACTCTTACCCTCTTTCTCGTATTAACCATCAGACAACTGCGACTGGCGTTACCCATCGTATTAACCATCAGACGACACTGACGTTACCCTCTTTTCATCGTTAACCATCAGAGGACTGATGTTACCCTCTTTCCTCGTATTAACAATCATAGGATATGACGTTACCCTCTTTCATCGTATTAACCATCAGAGGACTGACGTTACCCTCTTTCTCGTATTAACCATCAGAGGACTGACGTTACCCCCTTTCATCGTATTAACCATCAGAGGACTGACGTTACCCTCTTTCCTCGTATTAACCATCAGAGGACTGATGTTACCCTCTTTCATCGTATTAACCATCAGAGGACTGGCGTTACCCTCTTTCATGTTATTAACCATCAGAGGACTGGCGTTACCCTCTTTCCACCATTATTAACCATCAGAGGACTGATGTTACCCTCTTTCCTCGTATTAACCATCAGAGGACTGATGCTTTACCCTCTTCCTGTATTAACCATCAGAGGACTGATGTTGCCCTCTTTCCTCGTATTAACCATGCAGAGGACTGATGTTGCCACTCTTTCCTCGTATTATGCCATCAGAGGACTGGCGTTACCCTCTTTCCTCGTATTAACCATCAGAGGACTGATGTTACCCTCTTTCATCGTATTAACCATCAGAGGACTGACGTTACCCTCTTTCCTCGTATTAACCATCAGAGGACTGACGTTACCCTCTTTCCTCGTATTAACCATCAGAGGACTGACGTTACCCTCTTTCCTCGTATTAACCATCAGAGGACTGACGTTACCCTCTTTCATCGTATTAACCATCAGAGGACTGACGTTACCTCTTCCTCGTATTCATCAAAAGAAGGTGGCTCTTCGTCTGTCTGTCTGCGTTGTGTGCTACCTTGTCTAGAAGAGGTGGCTCTTCGTCTGTCTGTCTGTCTGCGTTGTGTGCTACCTTGTCTAGAAGAGGTGGCTCCACCAGTGTTAGAGTAAAACAGTAGTCCAGCGTCAGTGAAGACACCCATGCTGTTGCTGCCCCCACCGTGGGTACAGCCTATGTCCCCCCTTCCACCACCTGCCAGATCTGATGGGGGCACAAAGGAGTCAGAGGAGAGG